>NW_022437302.1:0-80191 GCF_009761245.1 Sapajus apella
GGGAGGGGAGGGGAGAGGAGGGGAGGGGAAGGGAGGGGAGGGGAGGGGAGAGGAGGGTAGAAGGGAAGGGAAGAAAAGATTGTTATCAGTCTTGAAATCCTGGTCCTGGTGTGCCCTAAGAAGTATCAATTTAGGTGCTGCAGTGATGGAGAGTCTTTGCAAGGCTTCCTTTCTGAATTTGAACTTGCAGACAGGGCCACAGGCTAATGAAAGAATTAACTGAAGTGTGTCTGATACATCTGCAACTTTTCAGCAAATGACTCCCCACCCATCCAGAATGTCCCCACCCTGCCCTTCTCTTGCTCAGAGCCCTAGTGGGAGAATGAGCAATACTGTGCCCCTCTGATGTGCTATGTTGGCTAACAAGTAAACAGCATACGCTCCCTCTGAAGGGAAGGAGGCATTACAGACTTCCTGGAAGGCCTAGAGGGAGATTCATTTCAGGGGTGGAGGGGCATAGAGCCTTATCAATTTCCCTAAAACTCCACCCTATAGACAAACCCCTTCTCGTAAGGAGTATCCCACTTTGTTACACCTCTGAAACCCCACAAAAATCTCTTTCGGTTATCATCGTCAACCACTTGTCTGCTTGTCTCAGTCTTGGGAAATTTTGTCGTAATGCCTATAACAGTGTAGCAGAGGAGAACTGTTGTAGTCTTCTTTTTTGAGATTGAGTCTTGCTCTCTCACGTAGACTGGAGTGCGGTGTCTCGGCTCACTGCAACCTCCGCCTCCCAGGTTCAAGCGATTCTCCTGCCGCAGCCTCCCAAGTAGCTAAGATTACAGGCACATGCCACCATGCCTGGCTAAATTTTTTGTATTTTTAGTAGAGATGGGGTTTCACCATGTTGGCCAGGATGGTCTTGATCTCCTGACCTTGTGATCCGCCTGCCTTGGCCTCCCAAAGTGCTGGGATTACAGGTGTGAGCCACCACGCCTGGCAAACTGCTATAGACTTCTATAGTGTGGTGATTATTTGAAAGCTCCTTTATTTTCTTCTCTCCATCTAGGCAACACATCAGACTGGTTTGATAAGGGCCAAAGTCTGGAGGAAGAAGTAGCAAGGGGCTTCACTCCCTTGGCATCCTTTCCCCTTTCCTTCCCTGCCATGACCTGGGGATTCCAGAAGGAGCCTGCAAGGGTAACAAAATCCTGAGTCGAGGTTGTAGCTCTTTGAACATGAAAGTATCAGTAGGAGTCTGAGGTCAGAGTGGTGGGGAAGGGGTGGGTTAGTAGAAGAGGCTTAGGTCATACTTTACAGCCTGGTTTTCCAAGGGTCAAAAATTCTGTTCTGTCTTATCAGTCAAGTTAAAAAAGAAAAGGGATAGAAAATTGGAGAGAAAGGTAAGTGGAAACCAACTCAACAACATAGGGGGATATACTCAGATTGTATTCTGAGAGGGCCACACCATGTAAATTAAAAAAACATACTTGGGCTGGGCGCAGTTTGGTTCAGGCCTGTAATCCCAGCACTTTGGGAGGCCGAGGTGGGCGGATCACAAGGTCAAAAGATCAAGACCATCCTGGCCAACATGGTAAAACCCCGCCTCTACTAAAAATACAAAAATTAGCCGGGCGTATTGGGACGTGCCTGTAATCCCAGCTACTCAGAAGACTGAGGCAGGAGAATTGCTTGAACAAGGGAGTTGGAGGTTTCAGTGAGCCGAGATCGTGCCACTGCACTCCAGCCTGTTAACAGAGCAAGACTCCATCTCAAAAAGAAAAAAAAAAGAACAGCACTATACAAGAAGAATTCTCTGTGATGATGGCAGTGTTCTATATATGCATCATCCCATATAGTAGCCACATGTGGTTGTCAAGCACTTGAAATCTGGCTGCTATGATTGAGAAACTGAATTTTCAATTTAATTTCACTTCTTTGTTTAAATTGAAAACTAGTAGCTAGTGGCTACCTTATGAACGAGCACAGGTCTGGGATTACTACATTCTCTGGGTTCAAAGCCCCATTCTGCCTCTTGTTGGCTAGGAGACCTTTGTGAATTACTTAACTGCTCTGTGCTTCAGTTTAACCATCTGTGAAATGAAAATAATAAGAGTTCTCACAGGATGGTTGTGGGGATCATATGAGTTAACAGACATGTGTGTGTATTTATAAAGTGATTAGAGAAGTACCTGGTACATAACAAGTGCTATGTATACATTTTTTCCAATTAGAGACACTCAGTGGAGAAACATTCCCTACCCACTGTGGGCCCTCTGCAGAGGGAAAGAAGCCTCTCACGGCTACAGAGACAGCAGATAGAAGTCTAACACTCTTCTTAAGTCAGACTTTAGAAGAAATGCAGTTCAAACCACTGCCCTTGTCATGGAAGGCTGAAAGCAGCGTATGTGGCAGAAGGAGGCACTCAACCCTAGCCACTATCTGGTTGTAGCTCTTCATCACAGACACACAGAACACTCCTCATCTTTTCAAGCTCATCCAATTATAGGCAAGTGAGATAATTCCTGCAGACAGACGCCACCATCCTCAGCAGTGGGAAAGACAGTGAAGTGGCATGATAAGAAGAGTTTGGGGGGCAATAGCCACAGAAATCTGAATTTGAATCCCGGTCTATCCACTAACTGATAGAGTGAGATTAGGCAAGGGACTTACCTTCTCTGTGCCTCAATTTCTCCACCTGTGAAGTGGAGATATATTAATTTATATCTTCCAAGATTGGTGTGATTGATGATTGAAGGAGTAATATAAGCAAAGCACTCAGTACCAGTGCCTGGTAGGTTCTACTTTTATCATCCATGTCTGTATGTTGGAATGAGAACCAGTCCAAGGTGAATGAGTGAATGAAGCGATTTCACAATCCAACATCAACAAACTCTCTGAGCTCAGATTGGGGGATAAGGAAGTCTACTTTCTAATGCCCAGAAAAGCAGAAATCAATTGTAAAACCAGGACTAACCCCAGTCCCACTGCCTTTTAGCTCCAGGCCAGGCAGCACGAGAGAGCTCTTCCAAAGAGCCTGCTGGCAACTAATTTCTGATGGAGTTGTTGAGTTTTTTTTGTTGTTGTTGTTGTTTTTGTTTTTTCATCAATCACTCTCCATGTAGGAAGCAGAAGTGCAAATTACTTTATTAAAAGCACTCACACATAACTGGACACATTTACATATTAAGCAGGCAACTGAGACACTAATCTTTCTATTTTATGTACAGCGGTAATCACTACTCAGCATTAGAACGCTTGTTAAATACTCAGCGTACTACAGAGAACTCTCAAATCTTTGCAAACTACAGGTGACAATGTAAAAGTACTCCCATTCACAAACTGGATGTAATCCCCCTCAGCATCCCTTAGACCCTGGTGACAGTGTATGCAGGCTTCTCGGAGCTCATTCAAGTCAACTCCAAGCATAGACAAAGATATGACTGCTGGTCTTTCAGCACGAATTTCAGTGTATCTGATTAGCTGACTATCACATACAGGAAGCAGGTCTCTGTTGTTTTGTGCACTGTGTTGTTAGTTTGGAAGTGGAGCAACGAAGAAAGACATAAAAGTCCAAAGTTCTAAGCAGCAGACGGACTAATTGAGGGTCCAGCGCCATCTGCAGTTGCAGGAAGAAAGGTTAGTAGTGTGGCTTAACAGAGTAAAGGAAAGCTAAAGAAAGGAAAACCTAAGAGAAATTTGGCCTTCATGAAGCACTGTTGCTTCAAACCAACCCTGAATTCAGCCCCACTACTTAAAAAATAACTTCAATCCAAACCCAATCAATACCAAACCAGACAAAGACATAAGAAAACTGCAGACCAATATTCTTCATGAACATAGACAGAAAATATGTCCCTACTAAATGTTACCAAATCAAATCCATCAATACATAAAAAAGGATAATACCTCATGATGAAGTAGGGTTTATCCAAGGAATGATCTCAATAGATCCATTAAAAATTTTTGATGAAATGCAGATCCATTTATGTTTAAAAAACTCAGGAAACAGAATAGAAAGAAATATCCACAATCTGATAAAGCACATTTATGAAAAACCCACAGCTAACATCATACTTAATGGTAAAAGACTGAAAACTTTTTCCCTAAGGAAAGGAACAAGATGTCTTCTCTTGCCACTTCTATTTAACATTGTACTGGAGGTTCTAACTAGAGCAATTAAGCGAGGAAAAAGAAATAGAAGATATAAATATTGAAAAGGAAAAAATAAAACTGTCTTTATTCACAGACATCATGATCATTTAACTAGAGAATCCCAAAGAGTGTACAAACAAGCTACTAGAACTGAGTTTGGCAAAGTCATAGGATACAGGGTCAATCAATATACGAAAATTAATTACATATCAATTGGAAACAAATTTAACAACAGTACCATTTAGAATCACATAATAAATATTAAATACTTATGAATAAATCTCCAAAATAGGTGCAAGATGTGTATGCTGAAAACTACAAAACACTGATGAAATAAAGAGGACCTAAAAAATGGAGAGGCATTCTGTTTTCATGGATCTGAGACTCAATAGGGTCAAGATGTCAGTTCTTCTTGAATTGGTCTATAGATTCAACACAATCTCAACCAAAAAAACAGCAGGCTTCTTTGTGGAAATTGACAAGCCAATTCTAAACTTTCTATGGGAGAAACAAAGGACATAAAAGAGCCAAAGCAATTTTTCAAAAGAACAAAGTTAGAGGACCTACATTTTAACTTCAAGACTTATTACGAATCTACAATAAACAAGGCAGCGTGATGTTGGCATAAGACTAAATATATAGATCAACAGAACAGAATAGAGGTCTATAAGTAGACCCATACATATGTGGTCACTTGATTTTTGACAAAGGTACAAAAGCAATTCAGTGAAGAAAGGGCAGTTTTTTCAAGAAATGTTACTGGGATAATTTGACATTTATATGCAAAAAAAATCCCACTAACCTCAGCCCTTACCTTATATCATATACAAAATTAATTCAAAATGGCTCATAGACATGAATGTAAAAGCTGACACTATAAAGCTTCTACAATAAAATATGAGAGAAAACTCTTCATTTTCAAGAATTTGCCTCTTTGCCTTTCTTTGCCTCAAGTTAGGCAAAGATCTGTTAGATAAGACTCCAAAAAGCAGGAACAATAGAAGAAAAATCAACAAGTTGAGCTTCATCAAAATTACAAACTCTTCAAAAGATTGGACTAGAAAAATGAAAAGGAGAGCCACAGACTAGAAGAAAATATTTGCAAATCACATATCTGATAAGTGGCATGGATTCAGAATGTATAATTAACTCTCAAAACTCACTCATAAGAAAATAACCCAGTTTAAAAATCAGCAGCAAGGAGGAGTAAGTTCTAGAGATCGCTGTACAACATAGTGCCTATAGTTTACAATACAGCATTGTGCACTTAAAAACTCAAGATGGTAGATCTCATGTTAAGCATTCTTACCACAAAAAAAGGGGGAGAAATGCAAGAAAACTTTTGGCGGTGATGGATATGTTTATTACCTTGATTGTAGTGATAGTATCATGAGAATAAGCACATGTCCAAACTCATCAAGTTGTATACATTAAACGTGCAGTTTTTATATGTCTATTGTACTTCAATAAAGCTTTTTTAAAATGAGCAAAAGATTTGAATAGACACTTCACCAAAGAAGAGATACAGATGACAAATAAACAAGTAAAAAGACACTTAACGTCATTAATCATTAGGAGAATGCAAAGTAATACTATAATGAGATAAAATACACACATCTATTAGAATTGCTAAAATTTAAAAAAGTGACATTATCCACGTGTTAGTAAGGATGCAGAGCAACTAGAATTTTTATGGATTGCTTGTGGGAGTTCATAATAGCACAGCTGCTTTGGAAAGAGTTTAACAGTATAGGGGAGGAGAAATAATCTCTTTCTCTACCAATTCTAGTTTCATGGCTGAGACCACTGTAACAAAAGCCAGATTGACAAGAGAAAAGCAAACAAGTTTATTTAATATAAGTTGTACATGACAAGGAAGACTTGATAAGGAAATGAAGACCCAAAGAAATAGTTAAACCTGAGTATATTTTATAGTAGGTTTGATGAAGAGTGGATAATCATGGACAAATATAATAGAAAGACAAAAGGTTGTGATCTCATGGTAATAAACTGGGGGAAAATTAGCAAGGCCTGTTTGTTCAGATTTCATTCTGTGTCCTTTTGTCTTCAGAGATAAGGCTGTTCCTTTCCTTCACGTATAGGGAAGGCACGCCTCACATGAAGGTCCTATGACCTGTTTCAGGGGAAAGTCAGAAAATCCTTCCTGTGATTATGCTACTGCACTCAGCCTGGGTGACAGAGTGAGACCCTGCAGAAAAGAAAATGGGAAAGGAAGTGGGGGAGGGTGGGGGCAGGGGAGGGAAGGGAGAAGGGGAGGGGAGGGAGAAGGGGAGGGGAGGGAGAAGGGGAGAAGAAGGAGAGGAGAGGAGAGAGAAAGATGAAAGAAAGAAGGAAAGAAAGAAGGAAAGAAGGAAAGGAAAGGAAAGGAAAGGAAAGGAAAGAAAGAAAGAAAAGAAAAAAACGGAAGGAAAGAAAGAGAGAGGGGGAGTGAGTAGGGGAGGGAAGGGGAAAGTGTTATTCTTAATTAAATAAGTCAACCTAAAAGACTATATATTCTATACATATTTTGCAGTTTCAGAATGTCATATAAATGGATATATAATATCCATTTATATGACATTCTGAAACTGTAAAACTGCTGGAATAGAAAATGGATCAGAGGCTGCCAAAGGTTGTGTATGGAGAGAGGGGACTGACCACAAAGGAACACAAGGGAACTTATTGGGGTAATGAAAATATCCTATGTCTTGATTGTGTTTGTGGTGACATAATAGGATTTGTTAGTCAAAACTCATTTGCACTTTAAAAAGGAGAATCTTACTGTATGAAAATTATACCTCAACATTCCCCACTTAAAATCAAAAAGTTAATCATATTTGTGAGCCTCAGGTAGAGAGGAGATCTACAAGTGTTATAAGTAAAATTTCGATGCCACAGAAGAAATAGCACTCAAAGATAAATTCTCTCAGCAAGGCAATTTACTTCTATAGAAGGATGCGGCTCACAGATGGAACAATGGCAGCTGCACGCTTGGACAAGGGGGAAGAGGTACTTATGCCTGATGGGGGTCATCCCTACTGCTGTGTTGTTCCCCTATTGGCTAGGGTTAGACTGCACAAGCTAGACTAATCCTGATTGGCTATTTTAAAGAGAGCAGGGGTCAGAGCTGGAGTGGCAGGGTGGGTGTTTGGGTGGGAAGGACAGTTACAGGTGGGTCAGAGCAGGTAGCCAGGGGTGACCTAGGTCAAGGGAGGTGACTGGAGCAGGTGACTGGAGCAGGTGAACAGGATGAGTCAGCATAAAGCCAGAGTGGGGGAACAGATGTGAACTACTGATCAGAACTGGTGGAGAAGGTTGTTTACAGAATTACAAGGAAGTTAAACTTTAAAATAGATAATTAAAATATAAGAGAGCTGAACATACTGACAAACTGATTATTTGAAGAGAAACTTGGGGTTCACTGTAACAACAAGGCTTTTCTAACTTAGCTTGTCTTCCATAATGACAGTAGGCATGGTTGAGGGGAGTGTCTCACATTCATGATAGACCTCTGTTCTTACTTCGCTTGCCAGAGTGCCAACTACGTGGGAAGTTTGCCTTCTGGGTAACAGTAGGGCAAAGCTGACGTAGGGAAGAATGAGGGAAAGAGAGGAGAGTTAGCATTGCACAGCAGTTTAGAGCACAGATGTTGATATCAAGACCAATGTGGGTTCAAATCGAGCTTTGCTATTTCTGAGCTGTGTGACCTTTGGTAACCTACTTAGTGTCTCTGAGCCTCAGTTTCCTCATTTCTAAGACAGGAGCAGTAATACCCAGCTATCTCCCAGGGTACCTGAGCAGCTCAAATAAACTAAGTAAAAGTATCTGGCACACATGTATAACACATGTGATGGGGGAAAATAAAAGAGATAATGAATGTGGAAGTACTTGATAAATAATAACCATTCTTATTCCTAAATGAAAAGACGAACTGGGGTAGAAGGAGAGCAGTGTGACTGATAGGAAAGAGATGTGGGCGGTGTTGATGCCTCCCACCTGCAACCACACACAACTCTACTCTCCACTTCTGGCATTACCCATTTAATGGGTGACCTACATTCCGGAATTTCCAGGACAACCACAGATCTAGTCCTTCCCCTCAGGGGACCACGTGTCAGAGTTGGGGAAATAGAGGGACTGTGGTCAAAGAACATATTCCTGGCCTCTCCCACCTGCACCCTCTGCATTTCGCTCCTTTCCTCTCCTCCTCTTCAGTGGGGATTTGCTTCGACTTCTTTCAGATGAAATCAAACAGAACTAGAAAGGTAAATCTCCTGGGTGGAAAATAAAGGAAACAAAAAGTCACCAGCTCTGTGCAATACATCTGAACACCAATAGAAATGGTTGCGAGATCACCACTGTTCTAGTTATCTGTGACACCCCTCCCCTCCCCACCACATCCCTTCTCCCGTCCTCCCCCATCCTCTCTCCCCTCCTTTCTCCAGAGGTGGCTAGGGTTGCAAAAACATTTGCCTCTCAGCTGATCAACTGGAAATGAGGAGAAAGCGAATGAATTATTTAAGTTTTGCAGCCTGTGTGTGTGTATGTGTGTGAGTGTGTGTGTGTATGTGAGTGTGTGTGTGTATGTGTGTGTGTTGTGTAGGGGGTTCAGCCACCCTCTTTAATTAATGAACAATCTGGCCCATTGCTGCTCCTGTAAGTATGCAAAATAACTTCATTTGAAATCCCTGTTGTTGAATGTACTCCATGGAGCACAATCACATTGTCGCCCCCTGTTTTGCATAAGAAACCGCTGTTTCCAAGATAAGAATCTTTTCATTTAGCTGTCATGAGCTCATCCTTTTTCCTGTGCATTGTGGCTCCTTCTCCTTTGAGTCAATACCCAAACAATGACTGCCTGTGCTTTGGCACCCTCCTACCCCCAGCCCCGGAAGACAGAAGGCTGAGGCCTCCGGAAGCGTCCCTAAGCAGGCAACGTAAGTTATTTTCAGGCCTCAGATGTCAAGAGGGCAAGCACTAAGAAGATCTGAGACCCCTGAAAATCTACCGGCTTTAAAGTAGACCCTGGGAAAGAAACTCTGAATAGCATGGTGTGTGTGGTAGGGGGCGGACAGGCGCTGCCCTAAGATCATGAACTTAAACAGCCTGGGAAATCTAAGGCGAGAGAGTAAGGACCCACAAATGTGCAAAGCTGCTGTGCCTGTCTTCCTCTGTCCCTGATCACCAGACTGCATCCTGTCCCTGCCCTTTGCTTTGGAACAACCACGCCCACAGCAGAAACCACACTTGCACTCCAACCAGAAACTAGAGAGGCCTCAGATTCTGTGAAATCCAAACCCTTTCCTCGTTCTGTATGCAGGTAAATCGAGGCTTAGGGAGGGGAGGCAGCTTGCCCAACAGCACTCAGATCATTGAAGAGGTGGGTGCTAAAACTCCAGACTCACGCTGTGTATTCTACCACACATGGCTGCCTCTGGAGGGAATCAATAACATTTGTGTACAAAGCACTGAGGGAAAAGACAAGATAGGAGATTAAATGAGATCACAGTAAGCTACAAAGCCTATACAAACTGTAGGGGTTTTGTTGTTAGCTTTCTCATTTATAGGCAATATTTTCAAAAGATCCAGGAAAATAGCAAAATTTAACCTTTACTAGTGTAAAAGGACTCTCCAGAAGGCAGTGAGTTTCCAAGACAAAATGTATGTAGTCACTTTACCTCGGGGAGTGTGGCCACGTGGTCACACCAACTCAGCACTCACCCATTATTTCCACTTTGGGGAGAGGAAATAATGCATCAACAAAGCTTTAATTAAGCTATAGGTAACTAACATGTGTCCAGCAGGAGGCCTGGGGCACTGAGGCCCATAAGAAATGGGAAAAAGAAAGGTCCTGCCTTTAGAGAGGGTATAAGCTGTTCCATAGGCTGTTTGGTCTCTGCAATTTGATCAGAAGCCCGTGTATCTCTGGTAACTTTCAGCCCAGGAAAGAGTTCCCAGCAGGCGCCCCCTTGCTGATTGGCGGGTTAGGTAGGCTAGAAAAGACCTCCCACACTGATTCTGATGTGTTCCCAGTGGAGCTTTTTCTCCAAGTTTGTTGTAAAGGAATCTTTATTGCATTTCAAACAGTTCCCCTGTGGCGCTGAGAAAGCTCCAGTGATTCCCAGAATGTCTGGCCATCTGTGGCCTTCAAGGTGGCAGACAGCATTTTCCTCTTAGCCACCAGAAGATGTAACGTTTCAATGCCAGCATTGATGTTGCTAAAAAAACCACAGTCAGAAGGAAAGTTTTCCCTCACCTTCCCCTCGGTTTGGGGGCAGTCAGAAATCTCACATCCTAGATAGAAAAGCAGCAGTAGAAGAGGAAGTAGGAGACCTGCGTGTCCATCCTAACTTGGCCCCTTACTAGCTGTAAGACTTTAACAAATCACTTCTATCTCTTGGCCTCAGTCTCTTGATCTGTAAAATGAGGGCAATGAGTCGAGCAGAGTTTCCCAAACTAAGGTTTGGGAGTCTGAATCTTTTCAAACGTGGGGTGGGAGTGAGGGGTAGATAGAATATAATAAGAGAGATACCTGGTAGCAAAAAGACAAGAAACAATGGACTGGATGAACATTTTGTGTTATAATATTTCACGATTCTAGGAAATCCGATTTTTTGTTCATGGGATTGGCTGTCAAATGAAACAGGTGTTTGTTATTTAAAACAATTTCACTTGCAGTTAAATTGTGCAAATTGAACACGGCACTTATCTGAGCTCCTTCCTAAGATCCCACAGAAAAAAAAAGAACTGGGGATTAAAAGGCCAAATGCAGGGAGTACAAAGGAAAAAGGAAGAGAAGCTACAATAGGCAAGGCAGCACACACATGCACACACGCACGTGAATGTAAATATGGAAACTAGAAAATGGATAAATGAGGGGTAACTGGTTTAGCAGATTAGGAAAAGCGAAAACCCAAGGATGCAGTTTATACTGCAAACCTCAAAAAGCTCAAGTTTTGAGGGTACCAGTTATCTCTGAAAGTGGGAGTCTTGGTATGGAGTTGAAAACGCGATGATTGATTGAACATGTTGGTAAGAAACAGTCCCCAGATCCCTTCCTCCATCCCAGCAGGGGAGAAAACATTTAAACTAAGCACAGCTGAGGGCCCACTGAGAAGCCATGCTGAAAACCAGGATTAAGTTGAAATCTGCATTCTGATCATTGAGACCTCCAGTCCCCATCCTTGACTCAGTTCCCAAAATACCGACAGCCAGGTTACACATGCCAAGCGGAAGATTGGAAGATTCCACTCCGGGAAACTGACTGAACCCGAGAAATAATTCAGATGATACTGAAGAAGCAGGCAGGATGTCAAATGATGTAGAGTTTTGTAGGCCATTATGGTTTTTGGATTTAGTCTAAGGACCAGAAAATCATTCAGGGATTTTAAGCAGGCAAACATCATCAAGTTTGCATTTTTTAAAAGATGAGAAAGGAGCTAGTGTGGATATTCAAAAAGTGAAGGCTCTCTACCACATTCTGACCGGTTTCAGAGAGGAGGGGAGCCGTACAGAGAGGTGCTGGAGGAGTGCCTGCCAGTGCCCAAAGATGTGGGATGCTGAAGCGGTGCAGAATGTCACGTGGAAGCTCGTTGGTAATGTGCCTGATGCTATTTGAGAATGCAGATCGCTGGTGGTGGGGTGTTGAAGTGGCAGGTGTGAGAGGAGACTCATGGTTTAGAGACTGTTTACATTAATTCAGCAAATAAGCAAAGACTATATTGAAGATAATAAGTGCCAGGTTTCTCACTGTTGGGGAAGATACTACAAACGTAGAAAGGAGGAAGACCAGACCGAATGCTAACATTCTGAGTGGAAATTGGAGGTTTGGGTATAAATTCATGTTTCAAATGGATATACTCAGAGATATAAAAAGCTATAGATGTATGTGTGTGTATATGCGCATGTATGTATTAATATATACATACATATATTTTCCAGCCCTGTCTGCGAAGAGCAGCTACAAGCAATTATAGCCCAACAGCAATGAGCCAACCAAGAGCTCAGATAATAGTTTCCATATACCACCCTCCACTAAAGAAAGTGCTCAAAAAGCCGGCATGGTGGCTCACACCTGTAATCCCAGCACTTTGAAAGGCTGAGGTGGTCGGATCATGAGGTTAAAAGATCAAGAGTCTCCTGGTCAACATGGTGAAACAATGTAAAATACAAAAATTAGCCAGGTATGGTGACACGCACCTGTAGTCCCAGCTACTCAGCAGGCTGAGGCAGGAGAATTGCTTGAACCTGGGAGGCAGAGATCAGGAGGCAGTGAGCCAAGATCGCACCATTGTACCCCAGCCTGGTGACAGAGCGCGAGACTCTGTCTCAAAAAAAAAGAAAATGCTCAATGGAGTCAAAAGGGCACCAAGACCACCTTGAAAGGGGCTCCCAGTGGTCAAATCTGGGAAAATTTGAGCATCAAAATAAACATAGATAGTAATGGATCACAACCAATTATACAAAATAAGAATTCATGAGTCCATATTGGCATAAAGAAATAAATAAATGGAAGATAGGGCAGATTGTATCTACAAAGATGCTCACCACAAGATATTCTATCCTATAAGCTACTCTTAACAACCTTCCCATCAAGTGGTAAAAGCTATGTCTTCCCCCATTGACCGTATATGGATATTTATGACTGCCTCAACCAACAGAATACAGTGGAAATGAAAGCTATGTGACTTCTGAGGTTGTGTTAGAAAAAGGCCATGTACGCTGCAGGTCTCTGTCGAGCCGCGGACGCGGATCTCTGTTCCGCAGGATGGGGTTTGTTAAAGTTGTTAAGAATAAGGCCTACTTTAAGAGATGCCAAGTGAAATTTAGAAGATGACGGGAGGGTAAAACTGATTACTATGCTCGGAAACGCTTGGTGATACAGGATAAAAATAAATACAACACACCCAAATACAGGATGATAGTTCGTGTAACAAACAGAGATATCATTTGTCAGATTGCTTATGCCCGTATAGAGGGGGATATGATAGTCTGCGCAGCGTATGCACACGAACTGCCAAAATATGGTGTGAAGGTTGGCCTGACAAATTACGCTGCAGCGTGTTGTACTGGCCTGCTGCTGGCCCGCAGGCTTCTCAGTAGGTTTGGCATGGAGAAGATCTATGAAGGTCAAGTGGAGGTGACTGGTGATGAATACAATGTGGAAAGCATTGATGATCAGCCAGGTGCCTTTACCTGCTATTTGGATGCAGGCCTTGCCAGAACTACCACTGGCAATAAAGTTTTTGGTGCCCTGAAGGGAGCTGTGGATGGAGGCTTGTCTATCCCTCATAGTACCAAGCGATTCCCTGGTTATGATTCTGAAAGCAAGGAATTTAATGCAGAAGTACACTGGAAGCACATCATGGGCCAGAATGTTGCAGATTACATGCGCTACTTAATGGAAGAAGATGAAGATGCTTACAAGAAACAGTTCTCTCAATACATACAGAACAGCGTAACTCCAGACATGATGGAGGAGATGTATAGGAAAGCTCATGCTGCTATACGAGAGAATCCAGTCTATGAAAAGAAGCCCAAGAAAGAAGTTAAGAAGAAAAGGTGGAACCGCCCCAAAATGTCCCTTGCTCAGAAGAAAGATCGGGTAGCTCGAAAGAAGGCAAGCTTCCTCAGAGTTCAGGAGCGGGCTGCTGAGAGCTAAACCAAACAATTTTCTATCAGGATTTTTCAGATAAAGACAATAAACTTATGGACAGCAATTAAAAAAAAAAAAGAAAGAAAAAGGCCATATACTTCCACCTTGCTCTCTTGGGATACTTGCTGTTGAATCTCAGCCCCAATGCTGGGATAAAATCAAGCAGCTACATAGCAAGGATTCATGTGAGGGTTCTGGCTGGCAGCCTCAGCTGTGGTCCTAGCCAAAAGACAGCACCACCTAGTCAGTCATGTGAGTGAGCCCCCTTGGAACTGGATCCTCTAACCCCAGCTGACTGCCCCAGCTAAAATACTACCTTGTCCAGATTGCAGATTCATGAGCTACATTATTGTTGTTTTAAGCCAGTAAAGTTAGGTCTAGCTTGATGTACAGCAATAGATAACTGAACAGAGGAGAAGCCCTTCTCTTCCTTACAATAGAATGCCAACTAATAAATGTAGAAAGATTAATGAGTATGAGAATCAATATTTGGCCACCATAACAGTACCGGTTGATTCAGGCAGCTAAGGGTGTTTGGTAGAGGATAGGTGGGAAACAGGATGTTGGGATAATCTGGGAATAGCTCCCCACAAAATACTGATCAGTTACAGAGAAAAAAAGTGACACTGTTATGCTACAGAAACCTGCAGACACCAATAAACTAGGTGACTAGAGTTAATACTACCAGTGACAGGACAGGTTGGCATTGTGTGCCCCCTGATGTAATGCACCAAGAAGAACATAACGTCATTTCCAGGGTATTCCTGCCAAGAAAACATGGCCTGAGTCTAGTCATGAGGAAATGCGGTGCATCCTACAAAATGTAAAATCAGTAGTTGCTAAAACTGTTGAGGACATAAAATACACGAAAACTCTATGGAACTATCTCAGATTGAAGGTGGTATTTTAGCTGGAAGAGATAGGACAACTAAATACTGGATGGACATTGCTGACAACTAATTGCTGGTAACTAAGCGTTCCTGGATTGTTGGGACAGTCAGCAAAGTTTTAATTGACTCTGCAGATTGAATGGTAGTGTTATACCAATGTGGACTTCCTGACCTGGAGAGCTGTGTGCTGATAGGTTAGGAGAGTGAACTTGCTAGGGGAAATATACACTGGAAATTTTGTTGTTGTTGTTGTTGTTGTTGGGGGACAAAGTCTCGCTCTGTCGCCCAGGCTGGAGTGCAGTGGCACGATCTTGGCTCACTGCAACCTCCGCCTCCCGGGTTCAAGTGATTCTCCCACCTCAGCCTCCTGAGTAGCTGGGACTACAGGCTCAAGCCACTACACCCAGCTAATTTTTGTATTTTTAGTAGAGACAGGGTTTCACCATGTTGGTCAGGCTGGTCTTAAATGCCTGACCTCATGATCCGCCCACCTCAGCTTCCCAAAGTGCTAGGATTACAAACATAAGCCACCGTGCCCGGCTCACACTGGAATATTTAAGGATCATAGAAAATCATGTCTTCAGCTTACTCTCAAGTGGTTCAGAAAAAGACTAATTTAATGTATGTGTATATATATGATGTTCACATATATTTATGTATAATAATATTTACATATATAAGAAAGAGAGAGCAAATGCAGTAAAATGTTAACAAGAATCTAGGTGAAAGAGATATAGAAGTTATTTGCACTGCACTTGTAACTCCTCTGTAGATTTGAAAATGTTTCAATATGCAGTATTTTTTAAACCACACAATTGCTTATTTTACCAAACCATTTCAGATCAAAGTCTTATTGCTTAATTTCAACTACTCAACCAATTTTATTCTTCAGAGCAAAAAGGTAAATATATGCATAACCCCAAACCACAGATATGCAAATCACATTGCAAACCAGGCCCCAATTCATACTAATTCATCAACATTTCCATGCCTAGTGCTACATCAGCACTCTCAACTCCAACCAGCACACCAGGGTTCACCAACTTCACTTGCAACACTGCAGGTGCTCATTGCACAAAACAGCCCCACCCTCGATATGATGTAACAAAAAGGTTCTCCTTTGTGGTCATAGTCTTTATCTATCATCTGTAAGTTTGGCAAAACTGTAACATCTGTCTCTTATGCCCTTCCCTTTTGTTTTCTGCATGGCTCTTCCTTCTTTCACCTCATTTTCTGCTCCTGATGACCTGATAGCTCAGGTGGTTATTTTGTGCTCTCGCAGCCAACAGTCTACGTGGAAGCCCTGCCCTGTCCTCTCTCTAGATTGTCCTGGTCCCCAAACAGATAAGTTTGACTACAGGGATATTCAAATAGTAAGTAACTATACAAAAGAAATTCAACAATATTAATAATTAAATAATACAAATTAAACCACAATGTAGTTATTAATTTTAAATTGGTACCGGTCTTTTTTTTTTTTTCTTTTTGAGACAGAGTCTCACTCCGTTGCCCAGGCTAGAGTGCAGTGGCACGATCTCGGCTCAGTGCAACCTCCGCCTCGCGGGTTCAAACGATTCTCCTGCCTCAGCCTCCTGAGTAACTGGGATTACAGGCATGCACCACCACACCCAGCTAATTTTTGTATTTTTAGTAGAGATGGGGTTTTACCATGTTGGTCAGGCCGATCTCGAACTCCTGACCCTGTGATCTGCCTGCCTCGGCCTCCCAAAGTTCTGGGATTATAGGAATGAGCCACCACACCCAGCCTTAGTACCAGTCTTTACAGCAGCATGATGGTAATATATATTGTGGATCATGAAACTATCCATGCCTTGTGTCATGCATTTTGATACAATAATTCTACTTTTAATGCAGTTACCAGAAACATTATTCAGAAGGTAAAGAGTTCTTTGTAATGTTGAAAAGATGCCAGGAATATAAGTCTGTGATGTTCATGCATTTTTTTCAACAAATAATTACTGAGAAATTTCTATGACCAAGTATCTGATAGAATAGAGAAATGTTGAAGTGTTATGACAAATCAACACAATGAAATGTTGTATAACCATTAAAATACTAAGTAGAAACACTCATAGAAAAGTGTTTATGAAATATGTCCAATAGAATTCAAAGCTTTCCAGGTACTATGTAGACTATGTACAGACTAAATTATAATAAATAATATTTTAAAAACTGTGTATGGACTGTAAAGTACAATAAAATCTAAAAATTTTATAGGCACTATATAACACTATGTATAGGGTATAAATTAAAATATAATAAGCTTTGTTAGGTGCTTAAGTATCTCATTTAAATGATCACAGAAACTCTAGTGTTATTATCCCCATGGTACAGATAAAGAAACTGAGGATCACGGGGATTATAGTACAACACTAGACTTCGAGTTCCACAGACTAACGTTTTTGTCTGTGCTGTATCCCCAGTGTCTGGAACAGTGCCTCACATATAACAGACACTCAGTTCTTGACTACCTGACGTGGCTGAGTCGTGATTAGGACCCAGTTCCCTATCAGACATAATACTGTCATTCAAATAAACTAGATCCACCAGGACTTCAGAATGGATTCCGAGACAGGCTTACAGACCTTCAAGTTCTTTGTTGGGTTGCAAGAGCCTCATGTCCGGTCCTCTCCTTTCCTTTCTCTTTTACCGCCTGCCCTCTGGTGGAGGTACTAATGAGTAGCAGGAGTCAGGGAAGAAAGGACTAGGGTCATCAACGATTGCACAGATCACCTGTGTCTTACCGGTATGTAATTAACACCTAGTTTTGTCTCTTCTCTAGCTATAAAAAGAGGTGGACATATTTTCGCCAGATTTGAAGGTTATTTTAGAGATGGTCTGGCTTAAAATACATAGTATTGGCAAAATTTACTTTGAGGATGCTGTGGTGCACATTGATTGTTTTTTTCCTTGCATTGTGAGTTTTGTGGCCCATCGTTTTATGGATTTGTATGAGCTGAGTTAAGAAATTTACACTTTTTAAATTTTTCGAAAATATCTCAAAGAGAATATTCCAAAATTTCATTAATCTTTCAAAATGATTTCGTTTTTTTCTCCACACAATGAATACATTTAAATACTACAAAATTTGTCCCAAAGATGAATAAATCTTAGTTTCAAATCACCAAGGGTATTTGTTTTCTTTTACCAAGAATAGGAAGTCATAACCAATAGTATTTTAAAATGAGAATTTTTATGGAACTGGAAACCCAATTTTAAAGGGACACCCATGCAAGGGCCAATTGCAAAGACAGGCTCTTTCAAGGGCAAATGAAATTGCAGTAAGAAGAATGCTTGGAATAAGATGAGAAGAATCGCGTTCTTTTACAGGCAATTGAAATCAAAGTTCAGTTCAAAGAGACACTTGGCTGCTGATCAGGAGATACATGAGATATGAATTCAGATGCTTCTGTAAGAGAAAATAGTGCTTTTACATTTGAACTCCAATTATGCCAAAGAATCTACACTAGTTCTACGTCTGGAATCTGAACGTCTAAATGTTCCAATGCAAAGGTCATATTGAAACCAATTACTAAGCCCCCAAAGTTACAAAAATTGTTATTAATGGAGCAGTTTCCACAATTCCAATTATTTAAGACAAGATCAGAGCTTAAACTGTGTATGCCAATGGGGTACAATAGGAATCAGTATTTAATTATCCCAAACCACTGGTTCCTTCAAACTACGGCTTCATCTTTTAAAGGCTGGAAACACCAAGTGAGTATCTTTTTCACCCATGGCTATTAATAAATCCAAAATGCAAATGCCTAAAATAATTGGCATTGGTTTTTGATAGAGCTGCCTCTCACATAGGCAACACTATGTAATGTGTGCCTGAGTGGTGAGCAACAAGGACTTACTCAAATCTACTCAGGGGTATAACAATAACTATGACCTCTAAAGAAACTTATTACAAAGTTGGAAATTATTAAAGCTCTGAATTAATTCAACTAGACAAAAATCATTATAATTTTAACGTTAATGTTTTTATTGTTTCTATTAAACTTTATTTACTGATAGTTAATTATTCTCCTGTGGAGCACTGGGAGTCTCCTAGAGCCTTTTTTTTTCTTGGCACTTATAATGAAGGCAGAGTTCACTCCCAGTTTTCTTTGTTATTGACAAAAGAGATCAGCGCATTAAACACGTGGAAAGCCCTCCCTAGTGACTAGCACAACCCTTGGCAAATAGTACTTAATAAATATTTGCCAAATGACTTAATGAACCACCCTTATATGAGTTGGAGTTTCTCGGTTGTTACAAAATTAAACTCTGGCTAGCTTAGGAAAAGAGGGAATTTATTTGAAGGCTACAGGGCAGCAAACAGGTTTAAGAAGAGACTGGAAAGCCCAACTCTTCAGAAACCAGGGAGCTCCAGAAGATGTAGAGCAAAACTGCTTAACACTTCATGCAGTCTTTTTATTACACCATTCATAAATCAAATTCAATAGGAAGATTTTAATTGACCCAATTGGGTCCACATCACTACTTCTACACTAGGAGAGGGGAAGGTATCTTGATTAATATTCGATTAATATTCCTACCAGAATTTATTCACTGTCAAAAAGATTCTTCCAAAAGGAAATTGGCATGGTACTGCCAAAACAAGGTAGAATGGATGCAGGACAGGAAGGAAGGAAGGAAGGAAGGAAGGAAGGAAGGAAGGAGGGAAGGAGGGAGGGAGGGAGGGAGGGAAGGAGGGACGGAGGGACGGAAGGAAGGAAGGAAAAGGAAGGAAGGAAGGAAGGAAGGAGGGAAGGGGAAGGAAGGAATTTTTCTTTTTTTTTCTGTTTTCTTTTTTTGAGATGGAGTCTCATTCTGTTGCCAGGCTGGAGTGCAGTGGCACTATCTCAGTTCACTCCAACCTCCACCTCCCAGGTTTAAGCGATTCTCCTGACTCAGCCTCCCGAGTAACTGGGATTACAGGTGCCCACCACCATGCCCAGCCAATTTTTGTATTTTTAGTAAAGACAGGGTTTTACCATGTTGGCCAGGCTGGTCTCGAACTTCTGACCATAGGTGATTCACCCGCCTCTGCCTCCCAAAGTGCTGGGATTACAGGAGTAAGCCACCACGCCCAGCCAGGAATTTTTCTAAGCATTAAGAAGGAACTTAAAAGAAAATACGTCGAAAGTAAGTACTTAGTAAGAAAAATTACTAAGTAATGTATTGAAGTATTGCCTTAGAGTTTATCCAATCTGATACGATTAGTGTCCTCATAAGAATAGACACTAGAGAATGCTGTTCTCCCTCGCTTCTCCTCCCCTTCTCCCTTCTTTCCACACAAGCACACCAAGAAGGCCATGTGAGTACACAGAGGGAAGGCAGCTGTCTGCAACCCAGGGGGAGAGCACTCATCAGACACCCACCCTGCTGGAACGTGATAGTGGATTTCCAGTCTCCATTACTGTGAGAAAATAAATTTCTGTTGTGTAAGCCTCCTGCTTTATAGTAGTTTGTTATGGCATCCTGAGCAGATGAATGTATCCACCATCAAAATTGATGAGACAACGAAATGATTTCACAAAAATGCCTTCCAGGGAAAAATAGTTAAAATAACTGCTTAGAGATAAGTTGCATTATTTTAGTATGTTTATAATTAAAATAAAATAGGCCATAATAACCATCAATCATTACACAGGAATCTCTGAAAGACCTAACTGCCAAATACTACTGCATTTTCAATGTTATTATCAAAATATGATACTGATAATAATTCAAATTGGTAGGGAAAACATGAAATGTTTAATAAATTGTATAGCACTACTTGGGAAAAAAATAGTTAAACTCTCATTTCATGCCCAAAGCACAAAAAATTCTAGATGCTTTTAAAACCTTCATTTAAAAATAAAAGCTCAGGCCAGACGCAGTGGCTCACACCTGTAATCCCACTACTTTGAGAGGCCAACTTGGTCAGATCACTTGAACTGAAGAGTTCAAGACGAACCTGAGCAACATAGTGAAATCCTGTCTCTACAAAAAATACAAAAAATTAGCCAGGCCTGGTGGCACACATTTATGGTCCCAGCTACTTGGGAGGCTGAGGTAGGAAGATTACTTGAGTCTGGGAAGCAGGGGTTGCAGCGAGCCGAGATCATGCCATTCTACTTCCAGCCTGTGAGACACCGTGAGACCCTGCCTCAAAAAAAAAAAAATTTTATTAAAAAAAAAAAGAGCTCAGCAGCATTAGAGAAAACACTGGAAACATTTTTATAATGTTGGAGTGGGAGATATCTTCTTAAATTTCAAATTCAAAAGCCATAAGGAAAAACATTAATAGATCACAATATGTAAAAATTTTCAACTTCTGTACAGAAAAAGATAACACAAAGAAATTTAGTAGACAGGCAAAGACTGAAAGAAAAATAATTGCAGCATATTAAAAAAAAGAATTTGATATCCACCACATATAAAGAGTTCCTACAAATAAAACACCAACCAAATAATAGAAATATATACATTCACAATATTATGCAACCATCACCAATATCTAATTCCAGAACATTAATCACTCCAGAGGTACCTTATACACATTAAGCAGTCACTCCCATTCCTCCCCATCACCAGCTGCTGGCAACCATTAATCTACATTTCAAATAAATCTACAATCTCCATAATTCTATGTATTTACCTATTCTGAACATTTCATGTAAATGGAATCATACAATATATGACCTTTTGTTTCTGGCTACTTTCGCTTAGCATAATGTTTTTAGGTTTCATCCACATTGTATCATGTATCTTTATGTCATTCTTTTTACAGCTGAATAATTGAAATTTGGGTTGCTTTCACTTTTTGGATGCTATGAGTAACGCTATTTGTGTACAAGTTTTTGTGTGAATGTATATTACCAGTTCTCTCAGGTATGTATCTAGGAGTGAAATTGCTATATGGTAATTCTATGTTTAATTTATTGAGAAATTAATAAACTTTTCAACAACAGCTGTACCATTTTACATTCCCACCAACAATGTGTGAGGGTTCTCATTTCTCCAAATCTTTGACAAAATTTATTTTCACTTTTTAAAAAATTACAGCCATGCTAGAGAATTAGTATCTCATTATGGTTTTTATTCATATTCTCCTATTGACTAACGATGTTAAACATCTGTTCATACACTTATTGTCCATTTTTATATACTCTTTGGAAAAAATGCCTCTTTTTTTGTTCATTTTGATTGGGTTGTTTTTTGTTGTTGAGTTGTAATTTTATATGTATTTGAGATTCTAGAATGTTAACAGATTTCCAAATATTTTCCGTCATTCTATGGGCTATCTTTTCACTTTCTTGATGGGTCTATTAAAGCATAAAGTTTTAAATTTTGATGAAGTCCAATTTATCTTTTTTCCCCCTTTGTTCCTTGTGCTTTTGGTTTCATACTTAAGAAACCATTGCCAACTAGGTATGGTAGCTTCATGCCTGTAATCCCAGTATTTTGGGAGGCCAAAGCAGGAGGCTCACTGGAGACCAGGAGTTTAAGACCAACCTGGGCAACATAGTAAGACCCTGTCTCTACAAAAAAAAATGTAATAGCCAGGTGTGGTGGCACCCACCTGTAGCCCTAGCTGCTCAAGAGGCTGAGGCAGGAGGATTGCTTGAGCCCAGGAATTCAAAGCTGGAGTGAGCTATGATCATGCCACTGAGCTCCAGCGTGGGTGGCAGAGAAAGACCCTGTCTCCTAAACAAATAAACAAAAAAGACAACAAGTGTTGTTGTGGATTGGGAGTAATCAAAAGAACCTTTGTATACTATTGGTGGGAATGCAAAATGATGCAGATGCTATGGAAAACAGTAGAAGTTTCCTCATAAAACTAAAAATAGAGCTACCATATGCTCCAGCAATCCCACTTATGTGTATTTATCTAACAGAATTGAAATCAGAATCTCAAAAAGATATTAGCGCTCCTGTGTTCATTGCAGCACTATTCACAATAGCCAAGATGTGGAAACAACCTAAATGACCATCAACAGACAAATAAAGAAAATGTGATATATACTTACAGTAGAATACTATTCAGCCTTTAAAAAAGAAATTCTACAATATGTGACAACATGATTAGACCTTGAGGACATTATACTGCATAAAATAAGCCAATCACTAAAGGACAAATAAATAAAGCATGATCCCATTATATGATGTATGTAAAATAGTCAAATTCACAGAATCAATGAGTGAAATGGCTCATTGAACATGGTGGCAGCCTTTGAGATACGTGTGTATTCCTTGCAAGCCACGCCAAACCTACACACAAGTAACTATGTCTAAGGGACCTGCAGTTCATATTGATCTTGGCACCACCTACTCTTGTATGGATGTTGTTTAGCACAGAAAATTGGAGATAATTGCCAATGATCAGGGAAATCAAACCACCCCAAGCTATGTTGCCTTTACTGATACCAAATGACTAATTGGTGATACCACAAAAATCCAAGTTGCAATGAACCCCATCAACAAGATTTTTTATGCTAGACATCTCATTGGAAGCAGATTTGATGATGCTGTTGTCCAGTCTGATATGAAGCATTGGTCCTTCTTGCTGGTGAATGATGCAGGTAGTCCCAAAGTCCAAGTAGAACACAAGTAATAGACAAAAAGTTTCCATCCAGAGCAGGTGTCATTTATGGTCTCACAACAACAAAAGAAATTGCAGAAGCCTACCTTGAGAAGACTGTTACCAATGCTGTGGTCACAATGCCAACTTATTTTAATGATTCTCAACATCTGACTACCAAGAATATTGAAACCATTGCTAGTCTCAATGTACTTAGAATTATCAAGTCCAGGTGTGGTGGCTCACACCTGTAATCCCAGCACTCTGGGATGCTGAGGCAGGCAGATCACCTAAGGTCAGGAGTTTGAGACCAGTCTGGCCAACATGGCGAAACTTCATCTCTACTAAAAATACAAAAATTAGCCAGGCATAGTTGTATGCACCTGTAATCTCAGCTACTCGAGAGGCTGAGACACCAGAATCACTTGAATCTGGGAGGTGGAGGTTGCAGTGAGCCAAGATTGTGCCACTGCACTCCAGCCTGGGCAACAGAGCAAGACTCCATCTCAAAAAAAAAAAAAAAAAAGAATTGTCAATGAGCCAACTGTTGCTGCTATTGTTTATGGCTTAGACAAAAAGGTTGAAACAGAAAGAAATGTGCTCATCTTTGACCTAAGAGGTGGCACTTTTGATCTGTCAATCCTCACTATTGAGGATATAATCTTTGAGGTCAAATATACAGCTGGAGACACCCACTTAGGTGGAGTTAGATGGAGAAGACTTCAACAAGCAAATCGTCCACCATTTTATTACTGAGTCCAAGCACAAGCATAAGAAGGACAATGATGAGGATAAACAGAAGACTCTTGACAAGTGTAATGAAATTAGCAACTGGCTCAATAAGAATGGTACTACAGAGAAGGAAGAATTTAAACATCAGCAGAAAGAGCTGGAGGAAGTCTGCAACCCCATCGTTACCAAGCTGTATCAGAGTACAGGAGACATGTTTGAAGGAACGTCTGGGGGCTTCCCTGATGGCAGAACTCCTCCCTCTAGTGTTGCTTCCTCAGTGCCTGCCATTGAAGAGGTTGATTAACCTAGCCTAAGTATAGATAATAACACTGTTCCAAAGCTTTAACTAAAAGCAGTTAAAACTTTGAAGGACCCAAATTGACAGCAAATTCTATGGCAGTTTTAAAGTTCAGCTGCTATAGTAAATTACTGGATAATCTCAATACTTGAATATGGGACATGTGCACAGAGGAAGAAAATAGCATTGAACTTTATAAGCACTGTATTGTAAGTGGAAAATGCAATGTCTTGAATACAACTGTATTAAAAATTGGCACCAAAAAAAGAGTGAAATGGTGGTTGCCAGGGGCAGGGGGAAGGTAGATGTAGGGAGTTACTAATCAATGGGCTTAAAGTTTCAGCTAAACAAAATGAATAATAAACTCTAGAGATCTGCTGTAGAACATTGTGCCCATAGTCAACAATAATGTATTGTACATTTTAAAAATGTATCAAGCAGGTAGATCATGTTGTGTTCTTACTACAATAAAAAGAAAATTTAGCTTAAAAAAAACCTTGTATAGCTCCATCCCACTCTGAAACTGTTATCACAAATTACATCTTTATGCAATATGTACTCACCAACATAGATTATAATTTATACTTTAAGCATTTGTCTTTTAAATCATATAGGAAAAAAGAGGAGTTATAAACAAAAGACACATTAATGCTGACTTTTATTTTTGCCCATATCGTTATATTTAATGGTGTTTTGGTTTGTTTTTCATGCAGTTGCTGAGTTACTATGTATGGCAATTAAATTTCAGCCTGAAGGATCCCCTTTAGCATTTCTTGTAGGGAAGGTCTAACAGCAGTGAACTCTTTCAGTTTTTGTTTAACTGGGAATGTCTTAGTTTCTCCCTTTTTGAAAGGTTGTTTTGCTGAATATAGAATTGATTGGCAGGGTTTTCTTCTTTCTACACTTTAAATACATCATCCCACTGTCTTATGACCTCCATTGTTTCTAATGAGAGATTAGCTGTTAATATTTATTGAGGATCTTTTGTGTATAATGAGTTGTTTCTCTTTGTGCTTTCATTATTCTCTTTGGCTTTATGTAATTTGATTATGATAAGTGTTGGTGTGCATGTCTTTGAGTTTAATCGTTCTTGGAGTTCATTGAGCTATATAGAGGCAAAAAGTAATGTCTTTCATCAAGTTTTCAAAGTTTTTGGCCATTATATCTTCAAAAATTCTTTCTTTGCCTGTCTCTTATTCTCTCCTGGAGTTTACATTATGCTTATGTCGATATTCTTGATAGTATCCCACAGGTCCCTTAGTTCAATTCATTTTTCTTCACTTTTTTTTTCTTTCTGGTCCTTGGACTGGATCATTCCAATTGACACATCTTGAAGTTTGCTGTTTCATTGTCCTGCCTGCTCAATTCTGCTGCTGAACCCCTCTTATGAATTTTTTTGTTTCAGTTATTGCATTTTTCAACTTCAGGATTTCTATTCAATTTCTTTTTTATAATTTTCATTGGATATTCTCCATTTGGTGAGACATCATTCTCCTGATCTCTTCTAGTTCTTCACTCATGGTTTCCATAGATCTCTAAACATATTTAAAATAGTTAATTAAAAGGCTTTGTTGAGTAAGTCTATGTATGGGCCTCCATGTGAACAATTTCTATTGATTTATTTTTTCCGCATACAGGCACACTTCCTTGTTTCTTTGCATGCCTCCTTTTTTTTTTTTTTTTTTTGAAAAGTGGACATTTTGAATATTAGAATGTGGCAACTCTAAAAATCAAATCCACCCCCCCTCCACATGGTTTGTTGTTTGTTTAATGGCTTTTCTAAACTAATTCTGTAAATTCTGTATTCTTTGTCATGTGTGGCCACTGGATTCCTTCTTCTATATAATTAGTGCTCAGCCAGTGATTCAACAAAGAATTCCTGACATGCCTGAAACAAACAAACAAAACACACACACACACACACACACACACACACAATATTTCAGTCTTTGCTGAGAAGTTCCGTTTATGTTGGGGTACATCTTCAACACTCAGTCAGGCAGTTTAAAACTCTGCCTGAGCCTATACTACCTTCTTGCACAGAGCCTGGAGGTAAATCAGAGGTGAGAGTTTATGGCCTTCTCAGTTCTTTCCTAAGCATATGCAAAGCCCTGGACATATGTATGGCCATTCAGATTTCCAAGAATATGTAGATGTTTTCAAAGCCCTTATTCCCTAAAGCATCTCACTTTCCAGCCTCTCCTCCCAAGCTTTTTGGTTTTCTATTGTTTGCCTCAAGTGTTATTCCTCCCCATGTGGGAACACCTAAAACATTTGCCCTTAAATATTTTTGGCAAACACTCCCAGAGTAGACATCTCAACCCTGGGAGATTTCCAAGTTAGATAAAATAAAGGCAAGTCCTTTGAGTCTATACTCAAGGGAGTCACCAGTCAGGTCAAAACAATCCACCAGGATTCTTTGAGTATAATCCCTGTTCTACTTTCTCCAGTGCTGGGTATTCATTCCAAGAGTGAGGGCTATTGTCTTCAAAACCACTGCCAACCCTGGCCACAAAGTTCTCTTACTGAGATCCAAATATATTTTCTTGATTAAGAATTCCTCTGGTTACTGTAAGGTTTTTATTAGTTTCCAGAATTCTGAAAAAGTTGATTCTGACAGTTTTTGCCAGTTTATTCATTGCTTTTATGAAGCAATTAACTTTTGAAGTTCCTTAATCTGATACGTTTGTTGTTTGTTTGAGACAGAGTCTCGCTCTGTCACCCAAGCTGGAATGCAGTAGAGCAATCTTGGCTCACCTTCTGGGTTCAAGCAATTCTCGTGCCTCAGCCTCCCAAGTAGCTGGGATTACAGGTGCACACTACCATGCCCGGTTAATTTTTGTAGTTTTTTTAAGTAGAGACGGGGTTTCACCATACTGGTCAGGCTAGTCTCGAACTCCTGACCTCAAATGATCTGCCCGCCTCGGCCTCCCAAAGTGCCAGGATTACAGGCATGAGCCACTGCACCCAACCTCCTTATTCTGACATTGTACTAGTCCAATCTTTTGGCTTCCCTGAGCCATACTGGAAGAAAAAGAATTGTCTTGGGCCATACACAAAATACACTAACACTAATGATAGCTGATGAGCTAAAAAAAAAATCACAAAATAACTCACAATGTTTTAAGAAAGTTTATGAATTTCTGTTGGGCCACATTCAAAGACATTCTGGGCTGCATGCAGCTTGCAGGCCATGGGTTGGACAAGCTTGTACTAGGTAATTTCTTATGATGAAAAAAGATGACCAATTGTCACAAATAGCTGTTTAACCTACTAGTTATTGATGGAGATGCTGATTAAAAGATTATTCTTGGTCCATCAGATTAGCAAAAATTGAAAAGATTGAGAATATCTAATATCGACAATATGTGAGGAAATAAAAAGTCACATGCTGCTGGTGGTAGATAAAATAAGAACTTTCAGTATGCAATTGGCAGAGTCTCTTAAACTTTTCAGTGTTCATTCCTTTTGACTTTTTCTCAAGGAATTCAACTTATGAACACCCATATGCACAATATGTATTTACAAAGATGTTCTTTGCAGGACTGTAATAATGAAAAACCTAAAGACAAACAGATGCTCAATAGGGAGGTGTTAAGTAAATTACGGCACCACAGAACCCTGCAATGTACATCCTGTAGTAACGTTCCAACTTACGTAATTCACAATTGGCTTCTTCCTCCACTCAAGTCTCAGATGAGGAGGACTAATCTTCTTATCTTATAGTGTTGGGAACTGAAGGAGTTTGGGGCTTGGAGGGAAGGGCAAAATCAGACAAGAACACTGCAGGTAGCCACATACAGGGAAGTGGGGAAATTGGGGATGAATCCCCTTCTCCAGTATTCTTCTGGCTCAGTCTCCTCAGATTCAGCCCATGAAATCAAGTCAGAAGTCAAGATATATAGTATGATCCCATTTACCCGAGTGTGTACTATATTCACATATATGTATTTATGTATATATGTAAATGCATTTTAAGAGACCTGAAAGAAATACACAAACTAATAACGATAGTAACCTCTAAAAAGAGAAATGGGAATGGGGAAGGAATGACGGAATCTCACATTTTAACTCTGTGTTATCAAACCTTTGAAACAGGAATGAATCCATCTAATTCAAAAAAATCATCTAATTAAAAAAATTATTTAAGAAAAGGAGTTTTGTTTGTTTGCTTGCTTGTTTTCTAGATAGGGCCTCCCTCTGTTGCCCAGACTGGAGTGCAGTGGTGCGATTACAGCTCACTGTAACCTTGACTTTCTGTGCTCAAGCAATCCTCCTACCTCAGCCTCCCAAGCTGCTGGGACTGCAGGCATACCACCATACCTGGCTGTTTTTTATTTTTATTTTCTGTAGATACAGGGGTCTCCCTATGTTGCCCAGGCTGGTCTCAAGCTCTTGGCTTCAAGTGATCCTCCTGCCTTGGCTTCTTAAACTGCTGGGATTACAGGTGTGAGCCACAACACTGGACCAAGAAAGGGTTTTAAACCACATTAATACAACTGGGATAAGGGAATAGATGGTAGTCCCATTACCCAAGCAACAACAACAGGCATAGTTAGAGAATGCCGGAGCCCAGAGTGAATGTACGGATCACAACTTTAAGAGATAAGACTTGCCCAAGTTGATGTGGTGAGTTAGTGACACAGTCCACAACCTAGGTTTCCTTAAGGCCAAAAGAAAACATGATTCCAAAACTAGAGGGAAAACTTGAAATGACAATGGGAATCAATGAACCACTAAATCTGAAAAATCTGCAAGAGGTCAATTGCAGCTGATCCAGTCCTCTATCTCAGTGAAAAGTGAAGAAGAGAAGGTGAGAGTCTTGTTATGAAACCGTGGAATGTATGGAGTTGGAGGCATTCAGGTAGAGGCTATGGTAGCTTTTGTCTTCTCTGAGACCTCCAGTGCTGGTATGTGTCACTTACAGTTCCCCAAAAAGCTATTTGACAATTAGAAAGGGAAATTAAGCATTTTATCAGTATCTGTGGAGTCATTGACTTAAAAAGAGCCCCATGCCACAAATAGCACTTAGAAGCAGTAGCAGCAGCAATAAACTCTTCTCTCTCTCTCTGAAGTATACTCATTACTAATTCTTTTACTTGGAGAAGCTAGGAAAAGGGTAGCAGAATCCAACTCTGGCTCATTTGAGGAAAAAGGGAACTTATTGGAATGGTATGATTGGTGATGCACTGGTAGATGTTTAGCAACCAGCTCTTCAGAACAACAGCAAAAAAATCTGATTTATAATGTTTGCTGATTTCCATCATATAAATATTCCCACCATGGCCAACTGTAAGCTCCCAGTGCAACATCATCTAGCTCACAAAATTCCTGAAAAGTTAGTGGTAGGTCCTCAGCATCTAGTAGGGAGAAGCCCACAGGATGGAAGGGAGGCAGAAGAAGATCAACTAGCCAGTACCAGAGGGTCTAAAAAGCAAGAACTACTCAACAGTATTGTCAGGTCACTGCCACATTAGCTTCTCTGCACAGATCTCTGTACTGTCCCTACCACCTCCCATAGATTTTTATGCCCTTTTAGAGGAAAGTCACCCATTCATCTCATTATCCACAAACAGTGTGACCTAAAAGTAGTGGCTCATGCATGCAGTTGCATTTCAAATAGGCTCCAGTTTATATTTGCAAGTCCAACTTACAGGGTCCTAAACCAAAGAAAACAAGTTTATAACAAGAGATTGGGACAAAAACATGTAAGTCTTCTTTATTTCTTTTTTGTGTGTGTGTGTGGGTTTTTTGTTGTTGTTGTTGTTGTTTAGAAACATTTTAACGTAGAAAATTCACACACACACACAGAGAGAGGGAGAGAGAGAGAGAGAGTAAGAAAGAATAGTAAAATGAACCCTCGTTCTCAACAATTATCAACTTGTGGCCAATCTTATTCCATCTATATTTCCACTCTTTTTTAGTTAAGGAAGAAAATCATCATGAGAAAGATCAGAAGAGTGGTTAGGACTGTTATATGGAATTGAAATAACCTGGTGATATGGTTTGGCTGTGTCCCCACCCAAATTTCATGTTGAATTGTAGCTCCCATAATTCCCACATACTGTGGGAAGGACCTGGTGGGGGATAATTGAATCATGGGGTGGTTTCCCCCATACTGTTCTCATGGTAGTGAATAAGTCTCACGAGATCTGAAGGTTTTATAAGGGGAAAGTCCTTTCGATTGGTTCTCATTCCCTCTTCCTGCCACCATGTAAGAAATGTCTTTCACCTTCTGCCATGATTGTGAGGCCTCCCCCAGCCATGTGGAACTGTGAGTCCATTAAACCTCTTTTTCTTTATAAATGACCCAGTGTCAAGTATGCCTTTATCAGCAGCATGAGAACAGACTAATACACCTTGTAAAATAATAATGGCTACAATTTTGAGAGCAACTACAGGTTATGTGCTTTACATAAAGTATCTTATCAGAACTTCACAACAGCTCTGCTAGGCTGGCGTTATTATCTCAGTTTTCAGATGGGGAAATTGAGGCTGGAAAAATTTAACACTTGCCCAAGTCAAAAAGCATTGACAGAGTCAGGCTTAAACTTAGAACATAAACTATGTTGTACCCAAAATGTTAACAGTCATTGCCTCAGGAGAGTGGAATTATGGTTTTTTTTTCATTTGCTTTTCATAATATTCCTTCTTCAATGTATCAAAACTCATATTGAACAATGAGTTCTGATTTGCAAAAGATGATTTATTTTTTGCACCTGTCAATAAGTCTTTCTCCACAGCTTATATGGGTTTTTATTATCTTTTTTTGTTGATTTTTTAAAATTTCTCTATAATTGCCATTGCTGGACAGCATATCCATCCAAATATGCTGGTGTGGTCTACGATGTTCCCCCCAGGCCCAAGTGGTTTGCTGCTGGTACACCGCCCTCACCCCCACGCCAAAACAGCTTCAAGAAAACCCCGTGAAACAAATGTCTAGGCTTTTTTGTGGGGTTAGTGAGGCTCTGGGTAGAAGTGAGCCCAGCAGTCATCATGAAGCTATCGCTGCCATGTTCCTAAATGTGGTCTGGATTCACTAGACTGCATTCAGATATGCATATCATCCGAGCCAAAGGAGTGATCAGGCCTCTTTACTGCACGTCTTTATTTGCTATTGCACCCAGTGCCAATCTGACTGCATCTAGTAGACTCATGAGGATGGTGATTAGTGCAGAAACCATGATAATGGGTCAATTTCTAAACACCTACTCTGGGTAGCAAAATGGCTGCTGTTTTGCTTCTGCCTTTCAAATCTCACACAAGAATCTCTCTTGTGGCCCCCATTAACAGGAAACATAAAAGGAAGACAATTCCAGGAAATGCAGCTCAGCCTACCGAAGGTAACTCCACAGGGAAGACAGAAGTAGAGGCTGGAACCCAACAAGAGCCTCATGGGTGGAACTAGGCCTAATAGAAAGAAGCTGCTGGAATACCTTTCAAACAACTTGAGTTAATAATCATATGGATCGCCTCATAAGCAGGAAGCTCTTCATCACTGGAAGTGTTCAAGCAGAAGTTTACGGACAAACTATGGAAGGTCTTATACCAGCTAGGAACCACACTTCGCTTTTAGAAAGCTACTTTGGTAACACCAGGTAATGTGATGAGAGCTTGAACTAGAGCAGTAATGGTAGAGGTGGTAAGTGGAGAATGGATCTGGAAGACACTGTGGAAGTAGACTTAAAAGGACTTGGCAACTGATTTGAGGGAGGACCATGTATTAACTTCCTATGACTGCTATAATAAATTATCATCAACTTACTGGGTTTAAACAATAGAAAGATCTTTAAATTTCTATCTCTAAAAATAGAAATTTATTATCTTACAGCTCTAGAGGCCAGAAGTTCAAAATGAGTCTTCTGGGGCTAAAATCAAGACGTCAGCAGGGCCAGTTCTGGAGGCTCCAGGGGAAAATTTATTCCTTGCCTCTTTCAGCTTTGGTAGCTACCAGCATTCCTTGGCCATCACTACAGTGTCTGCCTCCATAGTCACATTGCCTTCTCCTCTTCCGTGTCAAATGCGCTTACCTCTCCCTAATAAAGATGCTTGTCCTTATGGGACGCTTGTCCACAGGCCCATCCAGAATAATGTTTCCATCTCAAGAGTCTTAATCACATCTGCAAAGTTCTTTTTTCCATATAAGGTAACAGTCACAGGTTCCAGAGATTAGGATGTAGGTATCTTTTGGAAAGCCATTTCAGCCTTGTACAGACAGCAAAACTAAAGAAAGCAGTTAAGACTCTAGGGTCTCAAATATCAGTGGCTCAGACCATGATAGAATCATTAACTAAAGTAAGACTATCAACAAGAAGAAAAAACAGTTTAATGAGAACAGTTTAGTTTGGGATATGCTACAAATGATACGAGGGGTTGATGAGACATCCATACGGAGATGGCCAAAAGAAACTTGGAACATTACAGTTTGAAGCTTTGGAAAAGTATCCAGGTTGAAGATAAAGATTTGAGAGCATCTGCAGAGATATTATAGAGGAAGAGTATAAACTCTTGAATAGCAGGGATTAGATTTGCCTATAGTTCTATTCTGGGTACCTAGTATAGCACCTGGCACATAGTAAGTGCTCAACAAATATTTGTTGAATGAATGAGTGAAGGTAAGATCCCAGAGGAAGACAGAGGGGAAGGCCAGGAATTATGAATGGAGAAATCTTTCTTCCTCGAAACAAGAGGTAATCGAAGACAGAAGAGGTGGCTATGCAAAATAATTTAGAAATGGTCAGGATATATCTCAAGATCTCACTTGGGCCAATATTGTTATCATCAAAGTGGAAGATGAAGACATCAGTGAGAAATGTTACTGAGAATGGATTGAGGTTTGAGGAAAGTAAACCATAAAATGTCAGTACGTACTAAAAAGGACCTTGAAGAATATCTATAGAGCCCTCATCTTACAGATAGGGAAACTGAGGCTTAGAGAAAAGAAAATAATTGCTCAGGTCCCCAAGCCAAATAGAGTTTTGTTTATGTGTGCAAATATTTATTGTCTGCTGGCTTTATGCCAGGCAAACCCTGGGCTAGATGTTAGGGACATAGTGAAAAATCAGGTAGACATAGACCCTGCCCTCATGGACTTTTTAGTGTAGTGTGAAAGACACTAGAAATAAGCAGAGTGGTAAGTGCTATGAAGGGAAAAGCTTAAAGTGCTTAGGGGAGCCTAGAGGAGGAAAAGTAAGAGTTAACAAGGAATAAATAGCAAGATTGGTCAGCTGAAATGCCAGCACAGCTGCGGGTAGACAAGGACTTGGCTGTTAACCCAGGCAGCAGTTTCATGACCTAAATGATATTTTTAATTCCAGGGAGAAGAAAAGAAGGCAACTCCCAGGGCCCGACCCTGTTTCCAACATTCCTTTGTACTTGGCTCTTTTCTTCGTGTTCCTCAGGCAGACCAGAGGCATAGGAGGAGGAGCAGCTAAGCAAGCTGAGTGATTCACTACAAAATTGAACAGACAAATATGCGAAAACCTCGGAAGTTTTGTTCACTTTTCCAAGGGCACCCAGGATTAAAGACGCTGCCAGAGCAGGAATTAGCAGAGCACTTCCTCAGGAAAGCAAGGTTTGGAATGAGATTTGAAGTCTACAACAAGCAAGGTTATCAGAGAGAACAGCCCACTTTGTTTCACTAGCTTAATATGTCATTACCTTTTGTTAAGGCCAGTTGTGCCAGACACCAGTAACATTGGAGGCAATTACATTTTAGGAAAGAACAAATTTGAAGTGTAAAAATACATATACCACTTACCTAGCTCGAAGGAAAACAAATTTCCGTTATTTTTCTAATTAAATGATCCCTAGCCCTTCGCTTAGCTATCATCAGAATATGCTTCTTCCCTCTCTAGAGTGCGCCCTCTCACAAGAGCTCTGTGAATCACAGGAGTGCATACTCATTTCAGACAGTCACAACTGGCTTCTGTTGCCTTAAGGAGAAAAATCTGGAAGCCTGCTCAGTCCACCTAAGGACTGTGTTTCCTTCAGCTGTTGTCACTGTTACTACAACAGCGTTGCTAGGAGTCCAGCAGTCCAGCCCCATTGCTGATGTTTTAGTGAGTGAGGCTTGCGTTGGCACAGCAGAAGCTTCCACAGGCGTTAGGGGTAAAGAAGGAATAACGACCACGACACCCACAGGCCTCAGCCTCAAAGACCCCAAGCCTAGGTAGCAGCAAGCCTCCCTCTACCTCTAGACGAAGAAACCAGAACACACTAGAGCTCTTTGTCTTGAGGAGAAGAGACTATAGCTTCCTGAGGAAGAGGGACTCTAGAGAGGGAGGCTGAGGGAGAGTGTGACTGCGTGTGGGACATTGCTCTTGTGAAGGCCTAAAATGGCAAACCTGTCTCCCATCCCACTGTGTAGTTCCAGTGAAAGGTTATTATTATTATTATTACTTGAGATGGAGTTTTGCTCTTGTTGCCCAGGCTGGAGTGCAATGGTGCCATCTCGGCTCACTGCAACCTCCACCTCCTGGGTTCAAGCGTTTCTCCTGCCTCAGCCTCCCCAGTAGCTGGGATTACAGGCATGCGCCACCATGCCCAGCTAATTTTGTATTTTTAGTAGAGATGGGCTTTCTCCATGTTGCCCAGGCTGGTCTCGAACTCCTGACTTCAGGTGATCTGCCCGCCTTAGCCTCAGAAAGTGCTGGGATTACAGGTGTGAGCCACTGCGCCCGGCCTAGTGAAAGATTTAATAAAGCAGAGCTTCCCAATTAATGGGCCTTATTATGCTGGGGTGCTGCCAATGGATTATAAGTAGGGCAAGAATTATCGATTCCCTCAGGGTTTGGGGCAGTCAGGCAGAGCTTGAGGGAGCCAGAGCCTTCATGCCAATCACCACCAGCTGCTAGCAACTTAGTTGGGCTTTTTTGCAGAGGGCAGGCTCTGTAGAACAGAATGTAGAATTTTGCCATCCAGTCTCCACAGTCAACCAGCACTAAAGGAACTTCTGTCCCTCACTGCTTCACTGTTTCATGCTGACTATCCCTAAGGAGGTGATCAACCAACACGTCTTCTATTTGAGACTAGTGGAGGGAATGAAGAGAGAAAATACCAGTAGGCCCCGCTCCGGGTACTGGCCCCAAATTCATATCTTCACATATGTCTGTTTGCTGCTGATATGCTGTCTCAGAGGCATCCAAGTTAGCCATGTGGTGACTGCCTGTATGTTCTGAAAATTACATCATTATTTTGAAATACGGTGCTTCACATTTAAAAATTTGGATTTGGGCTGGGCGCGGTGGCTCATGCCTGTAACCCCAGCACTTTGGGAGGCCGAGACAGGTGGATCACTTGAGCTCAGGAGTTTCAGACCAGCCTGGGCAACATGGCGAAACCCCATCTCTACAAAACATACAAAACTTAGCCGGGTGTGGTAGTGTGCACCTGTATTCCCAGGTACTTGGGAGGCTGAGGTGAGAGGATGGCTGGAGACTGGGAGGTGGAGGTTGCAGTGAGCTGAGATTGCACCACCACACTACAGCCTGGGCAACAAAACCAGACACTGTCTCCAAAAAGAAAAAAAAATTGGATTGGATTTGGAATTCATTTGTGTTATCATACATATTTCATCATAGTGCTTATCAGTGAAAGAAAAGGAAGAGCTGTTGGACTTTTAAAATATATTTCAATTATTGCTAGGCCTGGTAGCACGTGACTGTAGTCTCAGCTACTTGGGGAGGCTGAGGCGAGAGGATCACTTGAGCCCCCGAGTTCAAATCCAGCCTGAGCAACGGGGCAATAGAGCAAGACCCTGTCTCTAAAAAAATAGAATTTACAAAAAATTAAACTTTTTTATTTTTTTACTCTAGCCACCAGTTGTCTAAAAAATTCAACTGTTGCAGTTTTGGAATAATTGTCAAACATGTTTTAAGTTGTTTTTATCACCTACTTGTGGGAACAAAGTTTCTTATCAATGGTGATAATAAAAAATTCAGAAAGTCATCAGTGGGCTGGGCATGGTGGCTCATGCCTATAATCCCAGAACTTTGGGAGGCTGAGGCAGAAGGATCACTTGAGGCCAGGAGTTCAAGACCAGCCTGAGAAATATAGGGAGACCCTGTCTCTACAAAAATTTTAAATTAAATTAAATTTTAAGAAATAAAAACAAGTAGTCATAATTAAAACTTTGATAGGGAACTGTGTGAAATCATTTCAAGCACAATGACGGACAGAAAAAGTTATATTTTACAGAAGCAAGCTCAGGTTTTTCATTAAACATTTTTGAAAATATTTTATTTATAAGTTTAACACAAAATTGAATATCTTTTAAAGTATGTTGGGCTGGACACAGTGGCTCACGCCTGCAATCCCAGCACTTTGGGAGGCCGAGACGGGTGGATCGCTTGATGTCAGGAGGCCGAGACCAGCCTGGCCAACGTGGTGAAACCCCGTCTCTACTAAAAATACAAAAATTTAGCTGGGCATGGTGGTGGGCACCTGCAATTCCAGCTACTTGGGAAGCTGAGACAGGAGAATCACTTGAACCCAGCAGGTGGAGGTTGCATGAGCTGAGATTGCACCATTGCACTCCAGCCTAGGTAACAAGAGTGAAACTCCATCTCAAAAAAATAAATTAATCAACTAAATATATCATATTTATTTTAATTATAATAATTACAGATAATTACTATGGGGTAACTTACAGATATTTACATCCCCATAAACCCACCATCAGTTAAAAATAAGTCAAAAATGCATTTAATACACATAACTTATTAAGCATCATAGCTTAGATCAGCTTACTTTAAACGTGCTGAGAACATTTATATTAGCCTGCAGTTGGGCAAATATCATCCAACACAAAGGCTAATAAAGCGCTGAATATCTCATATAATTATTAAATACTATACTGAAAGTGAAAACAGAATGGTCATATGGGCACTCAATTGGAGAATGTCTGTCGATGATATAAAAAAGTAATGGATGTTGTCAGTGAGTCCCATGTAGACACCCACAAATCCCCTCTAGTTTACCCCGGGTGCTGTAAAATATCATTTTCCACTTGTGTCATGATAGAAAATAGCTGAGAAACACTGAAATAAGAATTTTTTTTTTAAAGAGTTGCTTAAACCACTTTATTAATCAGGACTCATTTCATTGTTAAGTGGCAGAAGTCCAACCAGAACTAGCTTAAGCCAAGTAAGCAGTGGGAGTGGGGGAGTACATTTATGAACTCAAGAACCAAAAATGCATAAAGGCAAGGATGGCACTGGCCTCAGTGATGACTGAATGAAAGGGCAGTAACACAGCGAGCCTAGCTCACTCTCACTCACTATCTCTACATCTTCATTTCTCATTGCTGCTCTCAGAATATTTACTTTCCCACCTCCTCTGCCATCACATTTTCTTTCTTTTTCTGGGTTTTTTTTTTTGTGTGTGTGTGTGTGTTGTTGTTGTTGTTGTTGTTGTTGTTGTTGTTCTGTTTTGTTTTTTTTTTGAGACGGGGTCTCTGTCACCCAAGCTGGAATGCAATGGTACAATCTTGACTCACTGCAGTGCAGCCTCAACCTCCTGGGCTCAACCAATCCTCCCACATCAGCCTCCTGAGTAGCCAGGACTACAGGCACACACCACCATGCCTGGCTAATTTTTTGTATGTTTTGTAAAGATGGGGTTTCATCATGTTGCCCGGGCTGGTCTGTAATTCCTGGGCTCAAGTAATCGGCCCACCTCTTTCTCCCAAAGTGTTGGGATTACAGGCATGAGCCACCACACCTGACCTACCGTCATTTTATCTATGCAGGGCAGGGAAGAGGGCTTTCAACAGATTTGGACCTATATCTTTATAATTTGTGCCCTATAATAGTATGTAAAATTCTGGGGAAGGATTCTAATTAGCCCACCTAAGTTCAGGTGGCCACAGCAGGTGGTACAGGGTCTGTTGGCAAAATAGTCACCAAGGGAATCATGACTCTGATAGTCCCTGAACTTTTGTTTTCCAAAATCTGCATGTAGTTTAGTGTGCCTTTGGTCTGAAAAAGAAAGGATTGAAAAGTATCTGGAAGGGAATGCTATCACCTTTCTGATTACCTTCCAGGACTCGAGATGTTATAGAATTGAGAGGGCACTAGTCCTTCCCAAGTACATTATTAACTGAAGCCATCAAATAGCCTTGGGACTCTGTAGATTGACAGATGTATTCTCTAGCATAACAGACTTTAACATCCCTGACTTCTTTTCTGTATGTGTGTTAGTCTATTTTTCATTGCCATAAATAAATGCCTCAGTCTGTGTAATTTATAAAGAAAAGAGGTTTATTTGGCTTATGGTTTTGTAGGCTGTACAAGAAGCATGGGATCAATATCTGCTCTACTTCTGGTGAGGCCTCAGGAAACGTACTATGATGGCAGAAGGCGAAGGGGGAGCATGTGTGTCACATGGAGAGAGAGAAAGAGAGGAGAGAGGTACCAGGCTCCCTTTAAACAACCAGCTCTCCCATGAACTAACAGAGGAAGAATGCACTCATTACCAAAGGGAGGGCACCAAGTTATTCATGAGGGATCCACTCCCATGACCCAAAAACTTCCCACTAGGCCCCACCACCAACATTGGAGGTCATATTTCACCATGAGATTTGGAGGGACAAAGCATCCAAGCCACATCAGTATGGAGACAAGGAATACATACTGTAAGACAGAAAGGATGGCCCATGCTATACCTGGGTGTATCAATCAGGATAAGCTAGGATCTGCCAGGGTAACAACCTTCAAATCTCAGTGGCTCATGATAATAAAAACTTATTTCTCATTTAGTCTTCACGTCCATCATGAGTTGGCATAGGTCTCTGCTCATCATGATCACTCATGGACCCAGCCTAATGGGAAGAAAAGGTTTCAGAAGGGCTCACATTGACAATGAAATGCTCTGGCCTAGAAGTGACAGATTATTACCACTCAACTCACACTGCCCAACCCAATCCCAAAGAGACCAGAAAGTTAAATCCTACCATGAAGGAGAACAAGAAAAACTTGCTGAATAGCACTAATGTCTATAACACTGATTTACAACTGTATATATTGGAGAGTGGGTGAATGAAACCTACAAAAATGTCGTAGGTGATTTCTTAGTATTATTGTCCCTGATCTTAGAAAAATCCAATATGAAAATGCAAATTATTCAATCAGGTAAACTATGGGTTACTTATTCACGGTGCATGAATTATTTAATTTATAGAAGGATTCAGCTTAGAATCTTTTTTAAACTTTGAATTTCTTAACACATCTAAATATTTATTTACAGAACATTTACCAAAGAATTCTGGAACCTTGGTGTTGAACCTTAGGTTAACTCTTAATACACACAACTTTGAGTTTTTACTGTACCTTGCCCATCTGTGTTTCTAGGCAAAACATATACATTAATCGACAGTTTCTCTAGGTCAAGTTGTAAAGGGTCCATAGTTAGTCAAACCCAAGAAAAAGAAGACTGAAATGCACAGTATAATCAGAACAGTAAAATCAGTGACATTAATTCTGCAGAATAAGAAATTCACCCTCGGCTGGGTGCAGTGGCTCACCCCTGTAAACCCAGGACTTTGGGAGGCCGAGGCAGGTGGATCATGAGGTCAAGAGATCGAGACCATCCTGGCCAACATAGTAAAACCCCATCTCTACTAAAATACAAAAATTAGCCGGGTGTGGTGGCACGCACCTGAAGTCCCAGCTACTCAGGAGGCTGAGGCAGGAGAACTGCTTGAACCCAGGAGGCGGAGGTTGCAGTGAGCTGAGATCACGCCACTGCACTCCAGCCTGGTGCTTGGCAACAGAGCGAGACTCTATCTCAAAAAAAAAAAAAAAAGAAAGAAAAAAGAAATTCACCCACAAGAACAGGACAAGAGTAGTCTTTTTTTGTGAGATGTAAAGCTCCAGTTTTTCTTTCAGAAGTGGCTGGTGGGATTTGCCAACAAAACTCAATTGGCATGTTCACATGTTAAAATGAACAACAAAGTCCTGGGAAGAAACTTTATTCCCACAGCAATAATCCTATAATAGCCTATGGCAATGCCTTAACCCAAGGGTTAACCCCTTAAACTAAGGGCCAGAGCACACTTCTAGTCCTGTTATCTTCGACAATACGCCTCAAAATCATGGGCAACCAATGCATAGCCAAATTTTGCCACCTCTGACAAGGTGAGCTAAACATTCAATTTCCCTGCTCACAAACTGTCAGTTGGTCCCTGGGGCTGCTGCTTACCAAGTGCTAAGAAACTTGGTAAGCAGCAAAACTCCGCCTCAAAAAAAAAAAGGAAAGAAAAGAAAAGAAAACATGGCTCCCCAGAACTTGGCCAATGAACTTGAAGGTCTTCAAAAGTGGTAGAAGACATGGCACCAGGCCATGCATGATGGCTCACGCCTTTAATCCCCGCACTTTGGGAGACCAAGGCGGTGGATCACCTGAGGTCAGGAGTTTGAGACCAGCCTGAGACCAGCCTGGCCAACATGGTGGAACCCCATCTCTACTAAAATTACAAAAATTAGCTGGGCATGGTGGTGGGTGTCTGTAATCCCAGCTACTCAGGAGGCTGAGGCAGAAGAATCGCTTGAACATGGGAGGCAGAGCTTGCAGGGAGCCATGATCACACCACTGCACTCCAGCCTGGGCGACAAGAGCGAAACTCTGCCTCAAAAAAAAAAAAAAAAGAAAAGAAAAGAAAACATGGCACCCCAGAACTCATGGAATTTACAGCCCACTTGAGAGGAAAAGATCTGATTTTTTTTTAATTGCAATTACAAATATGAAAAAAAAAAAAAATAGGCCAGGCACAGTGGCTCATGCCTGTAATCCCAGCACTTTGGGAGGCCAAGGCAGGTGGATCACCTGAGGTCAGGAGTTTGAGACCATCCAGGCCAACATGGTGAGACCCTATCTCTACTGAAAATACAAAAATGAGCCTGGCATGGTGGTAGGTGCTTGTAATCCCAGCTACTGGGGAGGCTGAGGCAGGAGGCTTTCTTGAACCCGGGAGGTGGAGGTTGCAGTGAGCTGAGATCATGCCACTGCACTCCAGCCTCGGCAAGAAGAGTGAAACTCTGGTCAAAAAGAAAGGAGAGGGGAGGGAAGGGGAGAAGAGGGGAGGAAGGGGAGGAAGGGGAAGGAGGGGAGGGAGGGGAGGAAAGAAAGGAAGAGCCTTGAAGTATGCAGACAATATCACTAGCTCACTAAGAACAACTGCCCCATCCTCCAACCCCTTAATTTGCTGCCTTGCCCTAAGTGTTGATGGAAAATAGTGCTGCATGCCTAGGACATATCAAAGAAGAAGATAGGTGCAAGTTCTTTCTCAGGAGAGACTGGCAAATTTATTGGAGGCCAAGGCACCAGAAAAATCCTGACACCAGAAAATACAGTATTTCTGACATTAAATCATTTCTTTTTTTTAAAGACAGAATCTTGCTCTGTGCCAGGCTGGAGTGCAGTGGCATGATCTCAACTCACTGCAACCTCTGCCTCCTAGGTTCAAGTGATCCTCCTGCCTCAGTCTCCTGAGTAGCTGGGACTACAAACATGCACCACAACACCCAAATTTTTGTAGTTTTAGTAGAGACGGGGTTTCACCATGTTGGCCAGGCTGGTTTCAGTCTCTTGATGTCATGATCCATCCATCATGGCCTCCCAGAGTGCTGGGATTACAGGTGTGAGCCACCCTGCCTGGCCCATTCAGTCATTCTTTTACTTAGTTTTTTGTTCACGAATATTTTGCTAAGCCATGTGCTGGGCATTGGACAAGACGGGCATTGGACAAGACAGACATAGTCCCTGCTCCTATGAACCTCACATTGCAGTGAGGGAGATAATAAACTGTTAATTATGATATTACGAGGGTAGCACTGTGACACGAGAAACACTGATGACCATGGGAGCACAGGGGAGGGACCCGCAGCATGGTTGAGGAGGCAAAGGGAGAGACTCTAATGACATGTAAACTGAAGCCCGCAGGACAAATAGGAGTTTGCCAGATGAATGAGGTGGAGAAAGAGTGTCACAGGCAGGATGAACAGTCTGAGCAAAAGCAGCGAGGTAAGCCACTCAATTCAAGAACCAGAAAAAGAATGCATAGCAAGATCATAGAGCGCGAGAGGGCAATAGGGGACTAACGGGGAGTGAAGCTAGAGAAATAATTAGAGAATCTTACAAACCATGGAATCAAAATTTGGACTTTACGCTAATGGCGGTGAGAGTTGTAAGCAAGGGAGTGTCATGAACCAGTTTGCATTTTAGAGAGATGAGTCTAGTTGCATTGAGAAGAAAGGTGCCCAGTTAGAAGGTAGCACGTAGCCAAGCCTCAAACTCTTTCTTCCCATGTTACATCAAGCAAGTTTAAAACAACCGTGTGTTTAAAATGGTACAATTACTGGATGGTAAAGCCTCCATCAGGCTGAATAGCTTAGGTGCCACATATAGCTATAGTCATGCTAGAAAGTCCCTTAGACCTATTGGATATGAGAGACAAATAAATATTTCTTGTGTTAAGCTACCAAGATTTGGAGTTGACACTATGCCATAACCTAGTATATCCTCAACTACTTGTCCCTATAAACTTGTGGGGACAGAAGTGAGGAGGCAGATGGAAGGTTTAAATAAATTATTCCTTCTTTTCCTCTGCCTGAGGAATAGCTGTCTCCCTTCCTCCATTCATTCCTCTTTCTGGTGCACTTTATATTATACACGGACACTTTCACTCCATTTCACATTCACATTCAATATACATATTTTCTGGTGGAAAGCAAATTGTTCTAAAAGGTAATCTTTTAAGATACTTTCTTGAGATATCTTGCATTTCTGTAAGATAAACAAAAACTTGCTGGACTATAAGCACTAATTTTCACATTTAAAAACCAATAGACTGTTTCTTCAAGCCCTACTCTGCCTTCTCCATAAGAGATTCAGTGTCTCACTGATGTGTCAAAATAGCTTAAGGTTCTTAGCCAGTCAAAAACCAGATCAAAGTGTGCTGAAGCTGAACAGTTGAGTCCATTGTACTAAGGATCATCAACCAAAATGATCACATTTCTGGCGTGTCCTGATAAAATGGAAAAAGCATCACAGAAATAAAATATTGCCACAGAGGTGCCTGTTTTTATAAGCAAATATGCTGGCAAGACCTATTTAGTAGCAAGCAGCTTTTATGAAAGGCAGCACTGTAGGCCATTAACTCTTGTTCCATGTAAACTACCCAAAGTCGGGATAGGGAAAGTTGGAGGAAAGCGGCAGTTGGCATCTGCTGATTTGATGGAAAGTTGGCAAGATGTCTAGGATGTGAGCTCTGAGAATTTTGGGGGGAAATATTGATGGATAAAAGTTGAGAAAGCTATTATTTTAAAAGCACAAGCATCAAGATTGGGAAGTAGATATGTGAATTTATCTTTAGTTCCAGCTGCTCCTTTTAGGGGAGAGGGTTGGAGAGAACCCTTGAATGGGTCCTTCAGTTCCATACATTGAAAGAAAGTACCTGCCCTTTGTTTTTGATTTGTTTGGTTTTTTTTTAATGTTCTTCAATCCTATCCTTTGTTCTTGATGGAAACTATGGAGCAACTTGAATGAAGACCCTTTTAGATTGATGAACTGAGTTTTGATTTGTGATAGAAATTGTTGCAAAAATAGCTGTGTGTAGTTGAACTAGAGTTACTTTATGTTTCTGCAGGACTTTTTCACCTGAGGAAGTGTCCTGTGCCTTATACCTACTGCTTATCCTTCTGGAGATATGTCTTCTCCCATTTGAGTTATCACACACAGAAGATGAGGAATTAAGCCAGGAAGAGGGCATGGTGGCTCGCTTGTAGTCCCAGCACTTTGGGGGAGCCAAAGGGGGAGGATTGCTTGAAGCTAGGAGTTCAAGATTGTGCCACCGCACTCCAGCCTGAGCAACAGAGCAAGACTCCATCTCGAAAAAAAAAAAAAACAAAAAAGCATACAAGTCCTGACAAGATGGTAAGGAATTACTAGGCCAGAATTAAAGGTTAAATATTTACCAGCGAGGTGAATAAGAGCAAAAGAAACATTTTCTCTAAGGGTTCTTGAGAATCATAAATTTTTGAACTTTCACTTTGAATAATTCACAGAGCAGGTGGCATCAGGAAAGAAGTCAAAGCTTGGAGCACCCACAAATAGGAGATCCTCCCCTCAAAAAGCTAGGACCCCCAGAGTGCTACACCTTCAGGAAAAGGATGAACCAGAGTTGGGACTGTCCTCACATGGGATTACAACCCAAGTCTGATTCTCTGGGTTGTTCACAGAACGTCCAGGCTTGAGCTAGGTTTAAGGAAATGCCATATTGCTGGTACCCCCAAGTACTTGACAGAAACAAACACATATGTTTGGAGAAAGAAACCTTTATCCTTGATCTCAAATTATTCTTACAAATAATTTTTAAATGCAGTGAGGAACACATGGTCAAAGATAACCAAGCATGGGCATGATGGCACACATGTGTAGTCCTGGCTACTTAAGAGGCTGAGACAGGAGGATCACTTGAGCACAGGAGGTTGAGGCTGCAGTGAGTCATCATCATGTCACTGTACTCCAAGCTGGGCAAGAGAGCAGCATCCTGTCTCAATAAAAGATGACCAAGCACACAAGAAAACTAGACCCAAAAAGCAAGAATCACTGGCTACAACCAACAATAAAAACAGACCCTCAAAAACTTCAGATAGTGGAATTACCATATACAGACTATTAAATAACTGTGAGGTGGCTTACCATTTTTAATGAAATGAAAAATAAGCTAGATCAAATCTACAGAGAATAGGAAACTCTAAAAAGTGACATTGAAGACTTAAAAAGAAACCAAATAAAACTTATAGCAAAACAAATAACTGAAGTTTAAAACTCAATGCTTCAGTAGTCATATGGTGCTACTGAAGGGCAAATAATGAACCAGAAATTAAGACAAAATAAATTATCTATTATGCTACATAGAGAGACAAAACAATAGAAGATAAAAAAGAGAAAGTGAGAAATAAAGAAGATAGAAGATGTTCTAACACAGTCACTTCTCATTATTGACAAGAGTTATGTTCTATAAAGTCATTGTGAATACTGGATTAGTGAATACTAAACCATTGTTCCTAGGAGAAATAAAAGGTTAAGTTCCTATGAGCATCTGTTCATAATTATTTCATTAATTAATCAATATGTAACTTTGTTTTATGTGTGTTTGTGTTTAAAGGCAGCTTATTTAACATACTCATGGCCAACAGCACTATAACTCATGTTTGAATGAAGCTTATCTAACACACTGATTTTCACAGCCTTCTTGCACCAAAAAAGCTTTTAAACAGAGAAATCACCAACAAAAAAGCAAAAGCAAAACCAAAACACTAAATAGATAGCAAAAAGGACATGTGTTTACGGTGTGAAAGCTGAAGCAAAGAAGGCAGAGCATCACCTTGTTTGACCTCAGCTGGGAACATGTACATCAGGTGACTCCAATTTTTTGCCACTCTGAGAATGTCCATGAATGACCATGAAAATAAGATTAATTTTGGGGTCACAAATAGATTTTAGCAAGTAGATGAATCTGCACATATGCAATACACAAATAATGTAGATTGATTATACTTGGAGTTCCAGAGAGACAAAGAGGAAAGAAAGATGGGGAAAAGGTAACATTCAGAAACAAAATGACAGAATTTCTTAGAACCTATGAAAGACACCAACTGACAGATTAAAGAAAGCCAAAGCAGAATAAATGAAAAGAAACCCACTTCTTGGTGCATAACAGTAAAAGTACAGAAAGTCTGAGAAAATCTTAAAAGCAACCAGAGACGAAGACAGAAAAACATCAAATAACAGTAAGACTGACCTCTAACTTCTTATCAGCAACAGTGGAAGCCAGGGAAAAGTGAAATGTTGTAGGAAAAGAAAATAACTGCCAAGAGTGTCCAAAACCCAGAGGGCCAGGAAAGGTGGCAGGGAAAAGGGAGGAAAAAAAAAAGAACATTGGGAGATTAAGGTGAGTGGATCACTTGAGGCCAGGAGTTCAATATCAGCCTAGCCAACATGGTGAAACCCTGTCTCTACTAAAAAATGCAAAAATGAGGCCAGGTGTGGTAGCTCATGCCTGCAATCCTAGCACTTTGGAAAGCCGAGGTGGGCAGATTGCCTGAGCTCAGGAGTTCAAGACCAGCCTGGGCAACATGATGAAACTCTGTCACTACTAAAAATACAAAACATTAGCAAGGCATGGTGGCACACCTGTAATCCCAGCTACTTAGCAGGCTGAGGCACGAGAATTGCTTGACCTGGGAGGCAGAGGTTGCAGAGAGCCAAGATTGCTCCACTGCACTCCAGCCTGGGCAACAGAGTGAGACTCCATCTTAAAACAAATAAATAATAAATAAATAAATAAAATGGTGGTTATAAAAATGTCATCATACAAAATAGGAATTTTAGAAATGGTAAATATTATTGAGGCTACTAGTGTATTTTAAAACTTCTGAGCCAGGCACAGTGGCTCACACCTGTAATCCCAGCACTTTGGGAGTCCAAGGTGGGCGGATCACCTGAGGTCGGGAGTTCGAGACCAGGCTGACCATCAAAAAGTGGGTGAAGGATATGAACAGACACTTTACAAAAGAAGATATTTATGTGGCCAGGAAACATGAAAAAAAGCTCATCATCAAAAAATCTGGAGACCACAGATGCTGGAGAGGATGTGGAGAAATAGGAACACTTTTACACTGTTGGTGTGAGTGTCAATTAGTTCAACCATTGTGGAAGACAATGTGGAGATTCCTCAAGGATCCAGAAATAGGAATACCATTTGGCCCAGCAATCCCATTACTGGGTATATACCCAAAGGATTATAAATCATTCTATTATAAAGACACATGCACACATTTGTTTATTGTGGCACTGTTCACAATAGCAAAGATCTGGAACCAACCCAAATGCCCATCAATGATAGACTGGATAAAGAAAATGTGGCACATATACACTGCGGAATACTATGCAGCCATAAAAAAGGATGAGTTCATGTCCTTTGCAGGGACATGGATGAAACTGGAAACCATCATTCTCAGCAAACTGACATAAGAACAGAAAGCCAAACACCACATGTTTTCACTCATAAGTGGGTGTTGAACCATGAGAACACAAGGACACAGGGTGGAGAACTTCACACACTGGGGCCTGTTGGGGGCTGGGGGGGCTAGGAGGAGTATAGGAGGGGGTGGGGAGATTGGGGAGGGATAACATTAGGAGAAATATTTAATGTAGATGATGGGGGGATGGAAGCAGCAAACTGCCATGGCATATGTATTGCATGATCTGCACATGTACCCCAGAACTTAAAGTATAATAAAAAAATAGACTTCCAAACAACTCAGACTTTTTAAAAAGAAAGAAATCATAGATCAATGTGATGACATCACACTTTCCTGGGCCATACCTGAGGGGGAAAAAAAAGAAATCATAGATCATAATTAAACAAGAAATATTTTCAATTGAATGATAAAAAAATCTAAATATAAAATCTTGTGGGATTTACCCACAACAAAATTAAACAGATGTTACTATTCTGCCTTATTCTCTATACATGCTTATTTATATTTTAGTGCTGTATTTGTAAGAAATAAAATGTTACATCTCTATTCCTTTATCATCCCTTCCCTCTCTAAAGTAATTACTATCCTAAAACTGGTGTGTATCTTTCCCTGTCTCAAAAAATGCATATTATATATATATATAGCTTTACCAGTGCACCAACTGGAGCAATGTGAGGCAGCCAGTTGCCAGGTCGTGACTTGGAGGCTGGAAGAATGACCAAGTGTCGTGTGAGACCAAGAATTTTCATGAAGGGAAGCCTTCCACATAAGCCTCCAGCAGAACCCAGGCTAGGCCCTCCTGACCAAAACGGAGTCAGATGTATGCTGTGATCAGACAGACAGGGTCTCACTCTGTCACCCAGGCTGGAGCTCAGTGATGCAATCTCAGCCCACTGCAACCTCCGCCTCCCGGGTTCAAACGATTCTCATGCCTCAGCCTCCTGAGTAGCTGGGAATACAGGCAGGTGCTACCACTAAAGGCCTTATATTTGAGTCTACCTATAATCTTGGGGTTTTGTTTACTATTTGGGGTGGGTGGCAAACAGACTTGAACTCTATATGAAAGAGTGGACAGCTTTCATGGGCCTCTACAGAAAAAGTAAAATGACAGAGTAATTCTCATTCTGGTTTTGGTCATATTTGTTTTGCTATGTAAGATCTCCTAGGAGACAATGCAAGGTTTTGCTTATTCTAATTTGTGGCCTGGATGCCTATACTTTCTGTGAGACTAGAGATCATCATGAGGAAAGGCCAGCTGTTATGACAAGCACCTGTGCTTCAGGGAATAGGACAAATTTGTTCCATTGTACCCAGAGGATGTCATATGATGCCTAGCACTGTTGAGAAGCTTTTCACGAAATTCTATAAGGAGACATGCCCTGATATCAAACATTCCATAGGCTGATGTCACTCAGAAGATGACGGGGGTCAGGTGTGAGCTATAATTGGTACAGAAATACTGGATATGGCAGAGCCTGCAGCAAGCCAGTCGGAATGTGCCCCTTGTAAAAGTGCATTTACAAATCTTCCCATGACTGTGGCTTTGAGCAAGTGACAGGACCTAGAAATCTGTGTAGGGCCAATAGCTGAGGTCATTGTCAGCAAAAACAATTAAAGTTGTTTTTTTATTCTTGTTGACTTTCTAAGTTGTTTACCTCAAGTCTGTTGCTGCAGAAGAAGGAAAAGGATAAAGATAATAGAAGTCTGGCCAGGCCCAATGGCTCACACCCGTAATCCCAGAAATTTGGGAGGCCAAGGTGGGCAGATCACTTGAGGCCAGGAGTTCGAGACCAGCTTGGCCAACATGGTGAAACCCCTTCTCTACTACAAAAATTAGCCAGACATGGTAGTGCACATCGGTAATCCCAGTTACTCAGGAAGCTGAGGAATGAGAATTGCTTGAACCTGGGAGGCAGAGTTTGCAGTAAGCTGAGATAGCACCACTGCACTCCAAACAATAGACGTTCTACAGGACAGGGATATAGGACTTGTGATTTCTACCAGTGTTACTGTTGTCTCAGACCATAGCAGCCTTCAGGGCTTGCCGATATTTCCTGCACTGATGGATGCAGGGTTGCCCTTCCTCAGGCCTAAAGGAAAAGCGAGTGCAATCAACATGAGGTTGCCAAGCCTTCTGGTTTCTGAAAAGTGGGAGATCAGGCTGGGCATGGTGGCTCACACCTGTAATCTCAGCACTTTGGGAGGCCGAGGTGGGCAGATCACCTGAAGTCAGGAGTTCAAGATCAGCCTGGCCAACATGGTGAAACCCCATCTCTACTAAAGATTTAAAAAATTAGCCAGGTATAGTGGTGGATGCCTGTAATCCCAGCTACTTGGGAGGCTGAGGCAGGAGAATTGCTTGAGTCTGAGAGGCAGAGTCTGCTGTGAGCCGAGATTGCACCACTGCACTCCAGCCTGGGCGAGTGACACTCCATCTCAAAAAAAAAAAAAAGAAAGAAAGAAAGAAAAAGAAAAGTGGGAGATCAGGTATTTTATTTTGAAACATGTTTTATAAACTATCTTGATGTATAAGTGACATGCCAAAGTATATATGCATTTATGTATAATTTGAAGAGTTTGTCATATAAACCCATGAAACCACCTGATATGGTTTGTCTCTGTCCCCACCCAAATCTCATTTTGAATTCCTATGTGTTGTGGGAGGAACACGGTGGGAAGTAATTGAATCATGGGAGCAGGTCTTTCCCATACTGTTCTCATGATAGTGAATAAGTTTCACGAGATCTGATGGTTTTATAAAGAGGCATTTCCCTGCACAAGCTCTTTTTTTGCCTGCTTCTATCCACCTAAGATGTGACTTGCTCCTCCTTGACTTCTGCCATGATCGTGAGACTTCCCCAGCCACATGGAACTGTAAGTCCAATTAAATGTCTTTCTCTGGTAAATTACCCAGTCTCAAGTATGTCTTTATCAGTAGCGTGACAATGAACTATTACACCACCCTAATCATGATCATGAACATATTCATGATTTACCTCATGCTGTTTTACAATCTGCCTGCACTTTCCAAGGCCTTCAAGAATCCAGTGATTTACTTTCACTGTAAGAGAATAGTTTGTGTTTTCTAGAATTTTATGTGAATGGAATCATAAAATATTTACTCCTCTTTTCCTAATGTTTTTCATACTGCATAATTATTTTAGGATTTAGCAATATTGCTTATGTGAATAGTCCATTTGTATTGCTGAGTAATATATATTCTGTGGATATGCCACAATTTGGATAAATAATTGGATGTATTCCAGTTTGGGGCTGTTCTATGAACATAGGCATATAATTCTTAAGATGCATAAATGTTTTATTTCTCCTGTGCCAATAGTACAGTGTATGTGAATGCTTCACTTTTAAAGGAACTAACGAACTATAACCTAACTATACCATTTGCATTCCCATCAACAGTATGTGAGCCTTCCTGTTTCTCTACATTCTTGCCAATACTTGGTATGGTTAGTCTTTTTAATTTTAGTTGTTTTAATAGTTGTATACTGGCATCTTTCTGTGATTTTACTGCATTTTTCTTCTATTTTATGGTATTGAACGTTTTGTGTCTATTTGCCACCTGTATATCTTCTTTGGAAAAATGTTTGTTAATGTCTTTGCCTATTTTTAAATGAATGTTGGTGATAGTTCCTTTTTCATTAATAAATAGACATGTATAACAAAAAAGACAATTGCCTGGCCTAATATATAGAGAGAGAAGAAAGGCCAAAAATTAATGGATTAAGCAGCCACCTCAAGAAGTTATAAACAGAAAAACAAAAACCAAAGGATGGAGAAAAAAAAAAAAGAAAGAAACAAATGGCATAGTAACCATACATAAAACAGAGAAAATTGATAGAGCCAAACTTTTTTTTTTTTTTTTTTGAGACAGTTTTGCTCTTGCTGCCCAGACTGGAGTGCAATGACGCAATCTTGGCTCACTGCAACCTCCGCCTCCTGGGTTCAAGTGATTATCCCACCTCAGCCTCCTGAGTAGCTGGGATTATAGGTACCTGCCACCATGCCCGGCTAATTTTTGTATTTTTACTAGAGATGGGATTTCACCATGTTGATCAGGCTGGTCTTGAACCCCTGACCTCAGGTGATCCACCTGCCTCAGCCTCCCAAAGTACTGGGATTGCAGGTGTGAGCCACTGTGCCCGGCCAAAACTTTTTTGTTTTTTTTTTTAAGAGTAATTAATAAAATTGGCAAATTTGTAGTGAGATTATTTGAGAAAAGAAGAAAGAGGAAGAGAAGATACAAATTACCAAAACAGAATCAGAGATGAAAAGGGTACTTCATGCATATGTTGAAAACATTTTTTTAAATAAATAAGACACAAATTACCAAAACTGACCTAAGAATAAATTAAAAATATGAACACATTTATAATAAGTAAGATAATCAGTAATCAGACACCTTCCAACAACAACAAAAATGTCCAAAAAGGCTACCAAACATTTAAAGAATTAACATTGATCCTTCTCAATTTCTTCCAAAAACTAGAAGCAAAAGGAACACTTCTTAACTCATCCTGTGAAACCAGCATTACCCTGAAACCACAGCCAAAGGCAGAACAAGAAAAAAAAATTACCAACCAATATCCTTTATGAATAGAGATGTAAAAATCCTCAAGGAAATATTAACAAACCAGATTCTGCAGCATAAAAAAAGGATTATAAACCATGATCAAGAAGGCTTTACCTACAACAGCAAGAGTAGTTTACATAAGAAAATTAATCAATGTGGTAAACCACAACATTAATTGAATGAAGGAAAAAATCCACATGATTGCCTCAATTGACACAGAAAAAGCATTTGACACCCTTTCAGAATAAAAACTCTCAGAAAATTTAGAAGCAAACTTTCTCAACCTGATAAAGAACATTTATGAAAAACCCACAAATGATATCACCCTCAATAGAGAAAGACTGAAAGATTCCCACCTAAGTTCAGGAATAAGACAAGGTGCTCTCTCTCTCCACTGTCATTCAACATTGTACTGTAAGTTCTAGTCAGGTCAGTGGGACAAAAAGAAAAAACAGCATCCAAATTAGAAAGGAAGTTATAAAATTATGTCTGTTCACACATAACATAATCCCATATACAAAAAATTGCAAAGATTCCAGAAAAAAAATTTACTTGCGCTAACAAATGAATGCAGCAAATTCACAAGATACAAGACCAACATACAAATATCAATTGCATTTCTGTATATTAGCAATGAACAATCATGAAAGAAAATTAAGAAAATATTTCTATGTACGATAGCATCCAAAAGAATAAAATACCTAGGAGTAAATTTTACCAAGGAAGTCAACGACTTGCACACTGAAAACTATAAAACATGGCTGAAAAAAATTAAAGAAGACCCAAATAAATTGAAAGGCTTCCTGTGTGCATGGATTGAAAGAGATAATATTGTTCAGGATGGCAATACTACTCAAAGTGATCTACAGATTCAAAGCAATCCCTATCAAAATTCCAGTGGCCTTTTTAACAGATAAAGAAAAGTCACAGCACTTTGGGAGGCCAAGGCAGGAAGGTCACTTGAGACCTCATCTCTACTAACAATAAAAAATTAGCTGGGTGTGGTGGTGTGCATCTGTGGTCCTACCTACTTGGGAGGCTGAGGTGGAAGGATCTCTTGAGCCAGGGAGGTCGAAGCTGCAATGAACTGTGATCATGCCACTGAACTTCAGCCTTTGCAACAGAGTGAGACCCTGTCTCAAAAAAAAAAAAAAAAAAAAGAAGAAAAGAAAAGAAAGTCAGTTATTGAATTCATATGGAATTGCATGGGACCCCAAAAAAACAAAACAATCTTGAAAATTAAAACAAAGAAGTCTCACCCTTTCCTATTGTAAGTCATAATAGCTACAATAATCAAACAGTGTGGTACTGGCATTAAAAATATACATACAGAGCAGTGGAATAGAATTAAGCATATAGATATAAACCCATACATCTATAGCTAATCAATTTTCAACGAGGATGCCAAATCATTCAATAGGGAGACAATAGTCTCTTCATCAAATGGTGCAGGGACAAGTGGATATTCATCTGCAAAAGAATAAAGTTGGACCCCTACTTCAGAATATATACAAAAATTAACTCAAAATTGATTAATGATCAAACGATATTCTCGCTGTGTCGCTCAGGCTGGAGTGCAGTGATATGATCATAGCTCACTGCAGCCTCAAACTCCCAGGCCCAAGCAATCCTCCTGCCGCCTCAGCCTCCCAAAGTACTGGGATTATAGGCATGAGCCATTGTGTTCAGCCTCAAAATCTTAAAATTCTTAGAAGAGAGCATAAGGGTAAATCTTCATGTTCATTGGCAATGGTTTCTTAGATGTGACACCAAAAACACAAGCAACAAAAGAGAAAATAGATATTTTGGACTTCATCACAATAAAAAACTTCTGTTTCAAGGGATACCATCAAAAAAGTAAAAGGAGAACCTGTTAATATTAAATGGGAGAAAAATATTTTTAAATTATATATCTGATAATACTATAGTATCCAGAATAAACAAAGCAAAAAAATGCTCATACCTCAAGAACAAAAAGAAAAACAACTCACCTAAAATTGGACAAATTAGCCAGGTGCAATGGCTCACTCCTGTAATCCCAGCATTTTGGGTGGCTGAGGAGGGAGGATCACTTGAGACCAGGAGTTCCACACCAGCCTGGGCAATATAAGACCCTGTCTCTACATAAACTTTTAAAAATTAGCCATATGAGGTGATGTGAGCCTGTAGTCCAAGCTACTCATGAGGCTGAGTTTGGAAGATCATTTGAGTCCAGGGGTTGGAGGCTGCAGTGAACTATGATTGCACCACTGCACTCTAGCCTGGACAATAGAGTGAGACCCAGTCTCAAAATAAAGAAATGAGCAAACAAATAAATAATTTTTAAAATTTAATTTTAAAAAATAAAAATAATTTTAGGAAAAAGATCAATTAGCCTCAGTTGATAGAATGTTTTTAAAAATGAACAAAGAAGTTTAATAGACATTTATTCTAAGAAGATATACAAATGGCCAACTAACACATGAACAGATACTAGCCATGTATATGCAAATCAAAACCACAAGAAGCTATCACAACACACCCACTAGAATTGCCATTTTTTTTAAAAAAAAAAAAAAAGGAAAATAAGTGTTGGCAAGGATGTGGCTAAATGGGAATTTTAATCCACTTCTGGTTGTAATATAAAATGGCACAACTGCCACAGAAGCAGCTTTAGTGGTTCCTAAGTTAAAAAAACACTATATAACCCAGCAATTACCCTCCGAGGTATATACCCAGGAGAAATGAAAACATTCATTCACAAAAAAACTTGCAACAAACCTTCATAGCAACATTATTCTTAATGGTCAAAAAGTGGAAACAATCCAAATGTTCATCAACTGATGAAGGGCTAGACATAATATGGTATATCCATACAGTGAAATATTTATTCAACCATATAACGGAATGAAGTACTAATATACATCACAACATGGATGTACCTTGAAAACATTACGTTAAGTGAAAAATGCCAGACAAAAAAGGCCATATAGTGTATGATTCCATTTATAGGAAAAGTCCAAAAAAGGCAAATCTATAAAGACAGAAACTAGATTATTATTTACCAAGGGCTTTAGGGGAGGGTCAATGGAAATGACTGGTTAATTGGCATGAGATTTCTTTCTGGGGTAATGAAAATACTCTGAAATTAGATTATAGTGATGGCTGCATCACGTGGCGAATCTACTAAAAAACACTGAGTTGTATATTTTAAAATTGCTAAAGTGATTACCTTTTCTCAATTATCAAAAAAAAAATCCCTAAAACTGTTAACTCTGAGTCTACTGGACTTAACTCCTGATCCAATATAGTGTCTGATATCTATTATATACTCAATACACATTTACTGAATGAATGCTTAAACGAGTAAATTAATAAATAGAAACACCCATCAAACATAGTCAACTGGAACCTCCATCAGGCAAAGATTTTTGTCTGTTTTGTTCATTGCAGTATAAAAACCTTGCTTGCAAAATTTATAACAGTTAGAAAATTAAGACAGTTAGAGATCTGACCTAACTAATTCCATTTAAACTTTAACCTCCAAACTGCCCTTGGTCATTCCTGGACCTGGGCAAAGCTAATTTTAGGAGAAATTTATAGTTTAACTGATAATACCCATTCCCAAAACTAAACTACCTTTGTAAAACTAATGAAAGGGCCTCCTAGCCTGCTAGGAGAATAAAAGGGGCCTGAACTCTGCTAAGATGTAGGGATAGTTAAAAGATTACGAGCCATTTTTCCGGAAGTCACAAGATTTGAAACTTCCCTAATTACTCCTGTAAATAACATCACTATAGTATAACCTGAGATTTGCCTTTGAGAGGTCTTTTCAGGCTTTCACATTTTTGATGGTCAGATGACCCCAACCAGATCAGCGACTCCTCTGTGGTTGCCACCTAGAAGCAGACTCAGTACACATGGACCATTTTCCATACCCCTATGATTGCATCCCCAACCAATCAGCAGCACCACTTCCTGGCCCCCTGCCCACCAAACAACCCTTGAAAGATTCTAACCTCCAAATTTTCAGAGAGGCTGATTTGAGTAATAAGAAAACTCAGGTCTTCCATTTAGCTGGCTCTACGTGTATTAAAGTCTTTATTGCAAATTTCCTGTCTTACTCTATCTGGGCAGTGGGCAAGAAGGACCCATTGGGCATTTACAAATTTGGAAGCTCATCTGGGATAGCCCTTGTGGCTACCTGCCCGCAGTTTAGCAGCGCTTCACTAGCAACAGATCCGGAAGCCAACCCAAGCAGCTACTTAGTTCTCTTGGACCAAGGGCTTCCTCTGGCACTATCTCTACTGATGGGGTGCTGTCAACCCATAGTGCATGGATCTAATTGCAATGAAGAAATAGTTCTTGGAAGACATCTTGTAACCTGATTTGGTGAGTATTCCAGGATCTGGCAACACTTGCTTCCTTCTCCTCATCTGCTAGCCTCTCTAGAGGCACTATCTATAGCCCCATCCCAGGGATTGTTCGGATTTCCCTATGTTGTAGAAAGAGTCTTGGTTTGGGGAGGTTTCTTGCCAGTCAGATGGAGAATTTGGGACCTATTTAGAGGAATACTCTTCTTATTCGGAATCTGGTCTGGAATCCTGGTTTGGAAGTCGTTTTGTTCATCTTTACCTCATTGTGCATGTTTAGATGCACGGACAGGATTCCTCAAAGGAATTCCTAATGGAAATCCAGCTGGCTCTCCTGGTTTGTTTGGTTGGTCACATTTGGTAAGCCCTGAAGGAAAGTCAACAGTCCTAACTCAGGGACCATCTGTTCTTCCATCTTGCTCATATGACATCATATGACAAATGTCACATTCAACAAATGTCGCAGACCATTTGTTGAAACTTCTAGTTGGAGGTCATCCTACCCTACTTTGAATGATTCAAGGATGTCAGGGACCAATGGAGGCAAGTTTGAGCCTTACAAGGTTGATGTTGAGCACTGAGGAGGGTGAGTAGTGTCTGTGTTTTGTCATATGATTTTTCTCTGGCCAGAAGGGAAATGTTAATTTGGTTCCCACCCCCCACCCCCCAAAACCCCGCCATGTAGCCTGTTGGGCTGTTAGGCTGCATCCTGCAAAATTGAGAGGCTTTTGTCTATGGTTCCATGAAACAGAAAAGAATGATTATTGTTTTTTTTGTAATGTGGCTTGGCCCCATATCACCCAGAAACCTGCATGCCATTAAAAGGGTAAGAATTTCTTACCAGCCAGATTTCTGGCCTTTCTCTCTGTGCAAACCAGTTGAGTAAGCGGCAAAAGTCACTGTTTTTCTCCTCTACAAGATTTTGTTTAATAGGAAAAAGGATTTGTGAGACTAGTCTTAGGGTCTAGCGAATCTTGTGTACTTTGTGCTATAATTTGTCTTTCTGTATTATTCCATGTGATGGTTAATACTGAACGTCAACTTGATTGGACTGAAGGATGTGAAGTATTGCTCCTGGATGTGTCTGTGAGGGTGTTGCCAAAGATTGACATTTGAGTCAGCAGGCTGGAAAAGGCAGACCCATCCTTAATCTGGGTGGGCACCATTTAATCAGCTGCCAGCATGGCTAGAATGTAAAGCAGGCAGAAAAACGCAAAAAGACTAGACTTGTCTAGCTTCCCAGCCTACATCTTTCTCTGGTGCTGCATGCTTCCTGCCCTTGAACATCAGACTCAAAGTTCTTCAGTTTTGGGACTTGGACTGGCTCTCCTTGCTCCTCAGCTTGCAGATGGCTTATTGTGGGACCTTGTGATTGTGTGAGTTAATAGTTAATAAACTTCCACATATATGAACATATATATATTTATATAGAGAGAGACAGTGCAATGTTCCACAATATTGAAAAGATATTTCACTGAGGCTGCTGTGCAGCCTAATGCCAATCAGCCCACTGTATAATCATACCTCATCCCCTGATTCCATAGCTCCTAAATGTCCAGGAGCATGCTTTTTCTTATTTAAATGCACGAAGATAGGAGTATCACCCTGTAGTAATAATCACTCACTCTAAGCAACTGCTATTAACCATTTTTGAAAGTATGTCTCCTAGGCTGGGTGCGGTGGCTCACGCCTCTGATCCTAGCACTTTGGGAGGTTGAGGTGGGCAGATCACAAGGTCAGGACTTTGAGACCAGCCTGGTCAAGATGATGAAACCCCATCTCTACTAAAAATACAAAAATTAGCTGGGCATGGTGGCAGGCACCTGTAATCCCAGCTACTTGGGAAGCTGAGGCAGGAGAATCGCTTGAGCCCAGGAAGCTGAGGTTGTAGTGAGCTGAGACCACGCCATTGCACTCCAGCCTGAGCAACAGAGTAAGACTGTATCCCCCCCAAAAAAGTATATCTCTTATATAGCTATTATAAATCAAGGTTAAAATTTCCTCATAATGCAAAGTAACTTCTGGTCCCCCTAAAAGTCAAAAAGATTAGATACAAGAGGAAGAAGGAACATACAGGAGTAAATAGAGAATCAAACAGAATTCTGTTGACTGAGAAATTTTTACAGAGGCAGAGCAGGGGCTCTAAAACAATATCTGTATGCATATAGCCCAAATATCAGCCTTAATTAAGTTGATTTTTAACAACAGAGCTCTCAAAAGAAAAATACTTTTAAATCTTTTATTACTAGATTTTAGCTGAGACAGCCTATATGTCTGGCTTTCGGTGTTTTTTTTTTTAACCAAAGATAACCTCGTATGTGAAATCAATAAGCCTTAACTAAACTTATGAATAACCACAGACACATGAGATGGCAAGTTGTTTTTACAAGATCTGGAATTGCCCCAAGTAGCTCAGAGAAAGGAAAATTCAAGACAGGATATCAGAACCTGTCCATGGAGGGAAAAATAATCACTAAATTGCAAAACCCGCACAAGTATCAATCCAGAAAGGGCTCATTCCCTAACCAGGAATTGAACCCAGGCCACCATTAGTAAAAGGCCAAGGCCTTAGCTAGTGAGCTACAACATGGGGAGGTCACCATTGCTTTTCCCATAAGGAGTCTAGGGTAGACATTTTTGAGCTTGCAAAGGATTTTAACTGCTCAAGAGAATTCTTAAGGCTAGCCATGACATGAACCCCAAAATTCCCACCGTCCAGATGGTGGAGACCGGGAGAAAGTATTCCCACATAGCCGCAAAAAGAACTTTAGGCACTGTCTCTTCCCATAGCGTTTCTCTCTTTTAGGGATTCAGGATTTGTTGTAAAAATGGGATTCTTAATTTTGGGGATCTATTCTCTCCCAGCTATGCCTGGCTACTAGGCCCTAGAAACTGCATGCCTTGCCGGGCGCGGTGGCTCAAGCCTGTAATCCCAGCACTTTGGGAGGCCGAGGCGGGTGGATCACGAGGTCAAGAGATCGAGACCATCCTGGTCAACATGGTGAAACCCCGTCTCTACTAAAAATACAAAAAATTAGCTGGGCATGGTGGCGCGTGCCTGTAGTCCCAGCTACTCAGGAGGCTGAGGCAGGAGAATTGCCTGAACCCAGGAGGCGGAGGTTGCAGTGAGCCGAGATCGCGCCATTGCACTCCAGCCTGGGTAACAAGAGCGAAACTCCGTCTCAAAAAAAAAAAAAAAAGAAACTGCATGCCTTCCTGGCCCTGTTCCTTAAAAGGCTCCACCCTAAAGCCAGTAATGCAATTAACTTACATCTTTAAGGAAATCTCCCCCTATACAGGTGTCTGCTTTTCCTGGCCTTTTTTTTTTTTTTTTTTAAACAGAATCTCACTCTGTTACCAGACTTGAAGTCAGTGGTTCCATCACAGCTGCAACCTCTACTTCCAGGGCTCAGGTGATTCTCCCACTTCAGCCTCCTGAGTGGCTGGAACTACAGGAGCATGCCACCACGCCCAGCTAATTTTTCTATTTTTTGTGAGGACAGGGTTTCTTAAGGTTGCCCAGGCAGGTCCTGGCTGTCTTAACTGAACTTTTACACAAACTGTTTTTTTGGTTTGAGTAAAATAAAATTCTCTATCTTGTTTCACCTAAGAGTTGTCCCTTTAAAAATGCAAATTCAGAGTTGCATAGCTGATGGCTGATTAGGGTAGCTCTTTTGGAAGAGGTAATTAAGAAACCAATGGTTTGAAGTAGAAAAGAGAAACTTAGAAACTGGCAACTACTAGATCTATTTCTGCCTGTCTGCGTATTTATATGTGTCATATGCGTGATGCTTTACTACCAAAATATATGAAGTAACTCTAATTAATTGGCTTAAAGAAAAACACGCAATTAAATCAATTATATTGTCAGAAAAATTAAAACTTTAATCCTTTTGGTTCATGAGACTCTAATAATCTGTAAAAATCAAGATAGCTTAAAAACTGTTGGTAAAATAAAATGTCTTCAAAATTTAGACATTTGGTCTAAATTAGGCAGCCAGATCCTGTGTTTACTAGATGCTTTAAGGTAATAAACTGCTTATATAACTTTTTTTTTTGAGACAGAGTTTTGCTCTTGCTGCTTCGACTGGAGTGCAATAGCGTGATCTCGACTCACTGCATCCTCCGCCTCTCAGGTTCAAAAGATTCTCCTGCCTCAGCCTCCAGAGTAGTTGGGATTACAGGCATGCACCACCACACCCAGCTAATTTTTGTATTTTTAGTAGAGATGGGGTTTCTCCATGTTGGTCAAGCTGGTCGTGAACACCTGACCTCTGGTGATCCACCCACCTTGACCTCCCAAAGTGCTGGGATTACAGTCGTGAGCCACCACACCCGGCCAACTTTCTTTTTTTGTATGGACGGGTTTCACCATGTTGCTCAGGCTGGTCACGAGCTCCTGAGCTCAAGTGATCCAGCCGCCTTGTCCTCCCAAAGTGTGAAGATTCCAGGTGTGAGCCACTGTGCCTGGCTACTTCTATAACTTTTGATGATTGTTTGACTTGCCTGCTAGATCCATTAGATTCTAGGTAAGGCCTGGGGACATGTAGAGTTAGCCATGACCCCAAGCTATGCTGGAAAGATTGCAACATCGTCTGCAGTTCTGCCATGTGGCCTAGGCTCTATACCTGGTACATACTTAAAATTGCTTAAACTAAGAGTTATGTGTTATTTTTTTTTAAAAAAAGGCATGGGAACATGTTTTTAAGAGTAATTTTCTCTCATTTAGATAATGTCAGGATTGTTTTAAATTTTAAAAAGGCCAGTGTGGTGGCTTATGCCTAATCCCAACACTTTGGGAGGCTGAGGTGAGAGGATTGTTTGTGCCCAGGAGTTCAATACCAGCCTGTGCAAACTAGGGAAGCCCCATCTATTAAATAAATAAATAAATAAAAATTAAAAAAATAAAAAATAAATAAATAAATAGCTGTGTGTGGTAGTATGGTGGTGCATGTCTGTGTTCCCAGCTATTCAGGAGGCAGAGGTGAGAGGATCTCTTGAGCCTGGGAGGTCAAGGCTACAGCAAGCTGGGCTCGTGCCACTGCACTCTGGCTTGGGTGACAGAGTCAAGGCCCTGTCTCGAAAAAAGATAGGATAAAACCGAATGTTTAAGCAGGTTGTAAAAGATTTGTGAAAGATAATTTTGTAAAGGAAATTCTGTATATGAGCAAGTTGGCTAAACTTTAAAGGATGTTATTCAGTTTTTTTCTGTAAATTGAACGTGAAAATAAAAGCACACTGATGCAGGGCCAGAATCTGAGCCCATGGGTCTGAATAACAGGGTCTTCTTCAGGCATTGATCTACTCTTTAGCAGAAAATTATAAAGGATTATGAAAGGTTTATGAAAATATTATGCTCAAGCTGATTACAATTGGATAGATTTGTTTATAAGGTTTTATTAAGAATTAAGTTTAACATTAATAGTATACTAATGCAAGAACAAAATTTAATTTTCTGTTTTAAACAAGGTTCTTATGTAATATTGAGAGAAAACAAAAGATTTTTGTTTGACTTTTGAGTAAACGACAGGAAGAAAAGGAGAGAGAAAAGATGGATTCATTTTGTCTCATGCCATTTTGAGTCTTGTTTGAAAAGCAGTCTCCTCTTTATAAAAGTAAAGGTTTTTGCCTTTTCTTAAATTTTTGAGCTGTCACTTCAGCTAAATGAATGATTTGTGATCCTATTTTGTGATATCGATTATTTTAAACCTTCAATATTTAACAAACTTTCCAAAATCGTATTCTAAATTACATCTTTTTTTTTTTTTTTTTTTACCTCATTAATCTTTTTAAGTGCAAAAGAGACATATTTGGCTGGGCACGGGAGTTCATGCCTGTAATCCCAAATCCCAGCACTTTGGGAGGCTGAGGTGAGCAGATCACTTAAGGCCAGCAGTTTGAGACCAGCCAGGCCAACATGGCAAAACTCCATCTTTACCAAAAATACAAAAAATTAGCCAGGTGTGGTGGTGTATGCCTGTGATCCCAGCTACTCAGGAGGCTGACACATTACAATCGCTTGAGCCTGGGAGGCAGAGATTGCACTGAGCCAAGATCATGCCATTGCACTCCAGTCTGGGTGACAGAGCAAGACTCTGACTTAATTAAAAAAAAAAAAAAGACAGAGAGACATACTTGGTTTATTTGATATATTAAAATCACATAGGGACCATTGTCAAATATAAAATGGTATCTATCTTTCTTTGGGTTATATTCACATAAATGTTACTAGTATGTGTTCCAAAATTATTTGATTTCTATAATTCTGATATGTCTTGGTATATACTATCAGTAATAATTATGACTGTTGTATTAAATTACTACATGCCACGTAGATGACCAGATTTCCTTGTCGATTGCATCTTTAACTGTGGCTATCCTAAGACTTGTCATCCACAGACAATTGTAATCTTATTTTGATCCTTTTCAAAAGGCAGTTTATAATCAGCTATAGGACTCTGACAAGTGTTTTTCTTTTCTTTTCTTTTTTTCCTTTTTTTTTATTTTTTATTTTTTTATTTTTTCCCCCATTTATTTATTTTATTGCATTTTAGGTTTTGGGGTACATGTGAAGAACATGCAAGATTGTTGCATAGGTACACACGTGGCAGTGTGATTTACTGCCTTCCTCCCCATCACCTACATCTGGCATTTCTCCCCTTGCTATCTCTCCCCAGCTCCCCACCCCCCACCGTCCCTCCCCTATTTCCCCCCAACTGACCCCAGTGTGTAGTGCTCCCCACCCTGTGTCCATGTGTTCTCATTGTTCAACACCCGCCTATGAGTGAGAACATGCGGTGTTTGATCTTCTGCTCTTCTGTCAGTTTGCTGAGAATGATGGTTTCCAGGTTCATCCATGTCCCTACAAACTTTTTTTATTTTTTATACAGAGTCTTTGCTCTTGTTGCCCAGGCTAGAGTGCAATGCCATGATCTTTGCTCACTGCAACTTCCACCTCCCAGGTGCAAGCGATTCTCCTGCCTGAGCCTCCCAAGTAGCTGGGATTACAGGTGCCCACCACCAGACCCAGCTAATTTTTGTATTTTTAGTAGTGATGGGGTTTCAACATGTTGGTCAGGGTGGTCTCAAACTCCTAACCTCAGGTGACCTACTCACCTCAACCTTCCAAAGTGCTGGTATTACAAGCGTGAGCCACCATGCCTGGTCTTGACAAGTGTTCTTGAACATAAGTCTTTGAAAAGTATTCATGGGTATTCTTAACTTGTAGCAATATATTTTTTTGCACAATTGCATTAAGAATCTGTTTTCTTTTGTAGCAGGACACAATTGGAGATGCTGGTTATATTACCAAAGCTTTGGCTGGAATGATATGCTTTCAGATATAAACAGATTGCTTTAAGGAATTAAAGTTGACTTATAGAGTTGATAATAGCCCCTTGGGAAAACTGGCCGAGTACCTTGTATATATAGTCCCTGTAACAGGGTTCCTGGTCTATGGTAAATAAAGAATGTCACTTTCTGGCAGGCCCAGGAGCCCCAAGTTACCTTGAGACTGAGAGGAGGGGAATTCAACCAATTCATACTAGTATTTGCAGGCACAGATAAATCCATGGCTGAGCTTGAGGATTTAAAAAGTCCAATCTGAGATTCCTTATGAAAAAACAGCTCCAGTAAAGCCAATTTTTTTTAAAGAGCTTACATGTCAAATAATTATTATTGCTATACTTTATGCAAATAATCTGGTGAAGTATTATAAAACTAACACTTATTTTGCAAATAAATTTTTCCAATTATGATTTGTCTTTAGTAAAAATGGGGACTGGAGAGAGGAAAATTATGTTTCAAAAAATACTGTAAGGTCAGGTGGTGGCTCATGCCTTTAATTCCAGCACTTTGAGAGGCTGAGGCGGATGGATCACTTGAGGTCAGGAGTTCAAGACCAGCCTGGCTAACATGGTCAAACCCCATCTCTACTAAAAATTCAAAAAAAAATTAGCCGGGTGTGCTGGCTTGTGCCTGTAATCCCAGTTACTTGGGAGACTGAGGGAGGAGAATCACTTGAACCCTGGATGTGAAAGTTGCAGTGAGCCAAGATTATGCCACTGCACTCCAGCCTGGGTGACAGAGTAAGACCCTGTCTCAAAAACATAGAAGAAAAAAACACTACAGTACACCTGTTAGATTCTACCCTTGTCTGGTTTGCTGTTGTTGCTATTATCTGCAATGTGGACTGAATCCTGAATTCTGTCTGAGCTACAAGGCTCCAAACTCATGCTTTCCAATTTTTCTTCCATTTTTCTGACTTGGACCCAATGAAATTGTTACCACCTTTTTCCTGAGGCCCAGCAAGCTGAAGCTCATTCCTTGTAATACAGGCAAGAAAAAATGTATCAGACTGCCACTTCCTTTCTCCTCTATAACTAAAGATGCTTTGAGACCAACTTCTGGATAAATTGTGACCAACACTAACCTTTGTTTTTCTTCTGTTTTCATAGAAATGCCTCTTATTAAAAGTCTGTTTGCCTTCATCACATATAGAGGCCTACCACATCTGCAGTGCTACCTCCTGAAATAAGACAGAGCTGTTTAACTGAACTGATCTATTCCCAGAACTAAAAACTGACTAAAAAATATATGGCATGGTATATTTGAATGTACTCTTTCCTGTTCATCCCAATTTGTCTACTAACAACTTCTAACACAAATCTCTTTCTACTAGTGACACTGTGTCAGATTGGTTCTCAGAGCTATTCACCTGGATCCCTTAGGGCTTTAGAAAAATTCTACAAGGACTTCTGAAGATAGGACTTTCATTCCTAATATTAGGACTCTTTATCTTATAGTCTGCTGTCAACCTCCAACCAGGCTGAGAATACATGCAGACAGCTACAAAGCAGTTTCACTACTCTTACCCTGGAGCTAACCCTATCCCAACAACACCCCCTGTCAGCAGGAAGAAGTAAAAACAGTTGTTGGCTTTTTCCCATCTGCATAGCTCACACCTAAGAATAAGGTGTGGTGAAACCCAAAATGAGGGATTGAAACTACCTTTGCAAAAATTATAATAGTTAGAAAATTATAACATAAAAGAGATCTGACCTAACCAACCACATCTTGCCTTTAACCTCCAAACTCCCTGGCCATGGGCCAAGCTAACTTTAGGAGATATTTAGTTTATAGTGTAAATAATAATAGCCATTCCCAAAACTAAACCACCTTTGTAAAACTAATGAAAGGGCCACCCAGTCAGAAAGATGAGAGGGGCCTGAATTCTGCTAAGATGTAGGCATAAATGATTGCCAGCCATTATTCTAGAGGTTACAAGATTTGCAACTTCCTCGATTACTCCAGCAAAAAACATCACCATAGTATAACCTAAGATTGAAATTTTTGTCAGGCTTTTGCATTCCTGATGACCAGATGAATCCATCCAGACCCACTACCCCAAACCATGGCCTTCACCCAGAAGTGGACTCAGGAGGACCATTTTCCACACCCCTATGATTCCACCCACAGTCAATCACCAGCACCCATTCCCTAGCCCCCTGCCTGCCAAACTATCCCTGAAAGATCCTAGCCTCTAAAGTTTGGGAGAGGCTGATTTGAGTAATAATAAAACTCCGGTACCCTGTTTAGCTGACTCTACATGTATTAAACTCTTTCTCCATTGTAATTCCCCTGTCTTGATAAATTGGTTCTATCTGGGAAGCAGGCAAGAAGAACTCACTGGGCAGTTACAGTATTCTCTAGTGCCTGTAACAGTGCTGATCACACAGCAGGTATATAATAAATATTTCCTAAATTAATGAATTAATGAGTTCTGCTGGTTTCTTATAAGGGCTATTGCCTGGGTGAGATCACAATGGTCTGATCCTCACTTCCATATGTCGAGAAATAGTTCAGTCAGTGTACCAAGACTTACTGTCTCTGTGGAGCTACCACACACTTACTCAAACAGGCAGGAAGCTCTTTTGTAGTAGAGTAGCTGCTGAGGGAAGTAATTTGAACCAACTGTTATTTACTTAAATTTTTTAAAACTACCATTTTCTTCATTGTAGAGAAGATACAAAAAATTCTCTTGGAGCATATTTATTAAGGGCAAATGTTTTGAGAGTTTCTCTTTTCGAAAGGAGAGGTGTGTAAGTAGTTATTGCTCTGAGTAAATTGATAACAGGAAGTTATATGTTCTCACAATCTATTTGTTTATTTTTAGAGAGACAGAGTCTCACTCTGTCATCTAGGCTGGAGTGCAGTGGTGCAATCATAGCTCACTCTAACCTTGAACTCCTAGACTCAAGAAATCCTCCCATCTCAGCCTCCTGAGTAGCTACAACTACAGGTGCATGCTAACCTGCCTAGCTAATTTTTTAAAATTATGTTTATTTATGTCACCCAGGCTAGTCTTGAACTCCTGGGTTCAAATGATCCTCCTGCCACAGCCTCCCAAAGTGCTGGAATTACAGGCATGAGCCACTGTGCCAGGCTTGGATACTTACATTGTTATGTACTTTTCCTAGTATCACTTTAGAACAAACTCTCAGAAATGGAATTACAGAATTAAAGTATATAAATTTAAACATACTGTCAAACTGTTACAGTGATGAAGAGAACATTTCCCTTTGCCCTCTAAAGTCTTACTAAAAATCAACTAACAAATGGCAGATTAATTGGAGAAAAGGCATACAAATTTATTAACATGGATGGGGGAGAATCACAGGGTGATTACTCCAACTCCTTAGTCGGGTACAGAAACTAATATACCCTATATCATAGGGGAGAGAGGAAATGAGGAATGTAGACGATTGTTATGTAGAGTGGTAAATTATTCTTGTAGAAAATGAATGGACCCCAGGGACAGAAATTAATTTGTAAATGATTCTCTTTGGAATTTGAATGAGCCCTAGAGGCAGGCATTATCCTGTGAAAAAGTACACTGACAGAAAATTAACAAGGATATTCATGACTTGAACTCAGCTCTGGACCAAGGGGACCTAACAGACATCTACAGAACTTTCCAACAGAAATCAACAGAATATACATTCTTCTCAGCACCACATTGCATTTATTCTAAAATTGACCACATAATTGGAAATAACACACTCCTCAGCAAATGCAAAAGAACAGAAGTAATAACAAACAGTCTCTTGGACCACAGTGCAATCAAATTTGAACTCAGGATTAAGAATCTCACTCAAAACTGCACAACTATATGAAAATTGAACAATCCGCTCCTGAATGACTACTGGGTAAATAATAAAATTAAGGCAGAAATAAATGAGTTTTTCAAAACCAATGAAAACAATGATACAATATACCAGAATCTTTGGGACACAGCTAAAGCAGTGTTTAGAGGAAAATTTATAGCACTAAATCCCCACAGAAGAAAGCAGGAAACATCTAAAATTGTCACCCTAACACCACAATTAAAAGAACTAGGGAAGCAAGAACAAACAAATTCAAAACCTAGCAGAAGACAAGAAATAACTAAGATCAGAGTAGAACTGAAGGAGTTAGAAACACGAAAAACTCTTCAAAAAAATCAATGAATCCAGGAGCTGGTTTTTTAAAAAGATTAACAAAATAGACCACTAACCAGACTAATAAAGAAGAAAAGAGAGAAGAATCAAATAGACACAATAAAAAATGATAAAGGGGATATCACCACTGATCCCACAAAAATACAAACTACCATTGAAGAATACTGTAAACATCTCTACACAAATCAACGAGAAAATCTACAAGAAATTGATAAATTCCTGGACACATACACTCTCCCAAGACTAATCCAGGAAGAAGTCAAATCCCTGAATATACCAAAAACAAGTTCTGAAATTGAGGCAAAAATTAATAGCCTACCAACCAAAAAAAGCCCAGGACCAGATGGATTCACAGCCGAATTCTACCACAGGTACAAAGAGGAGCTGGTACCATTCCTTCTGAAACTATTCCAAACAATAGAAAAAGAGAGACTCCTCCTTAACTCATTTTATAAAGCCAGCATCATCCTGATACCAAAACCTGGCAGAGACACAACAAAAATAGAAAATTTCAGGCCAATATCCCTGATGAACATCAATGCAAAAATCTTCAGTAAAATACTGGCAAACTGAATCCAGCAGTACATCAAAAACCTTATTCACCACTATCAAGTCAGCTTCATCCCTGGGATCCAACGCTGCTTTAACACACACAAATTAATAAATGTAATCCACCACATAAACAGAACCAAAGACAAAAACTCATGATTATCTCAATAGATGCAGAGGAGGCCTTCAATAAAATTCAACCTAAAAACTCTCAATAAACTAGGTATCTCAAAATAATAAGAGCTATTTACGACAAACCCACAGCCAATAGCATACTGAATGGACAAATGCTGGAAGCATTCTCTTTGAACACCAGCACAAGACAAGGATGCCCTCTCTCACCACTCCTCTTTAACATAGTATTAGAGTTCTGGCCAGGGCAATCAGGCAAGAGAAAGAAATAAAGGGTATACAAATAGGAAGAGAGGAAGTCAAATTGTCTGTTTGAAGATGACATGATTGTATATTTAGAAAACCCCATCATTTCAGCCCAAAATCATCTTAAGCTGATAAGCAACTTCAGCAAAGTCTCAGGATACAAAATCAATGTGCAAAAATCACAAGCATTCATATACACCAATAATAAACAGAGAGCCAAATCATGAGTGAACTCCCATTCACAATTGCTACAAAGAGAATAAAATACCTAAGAATACAACTTACAAGGGATGTGAAGGACCTCTTCAAGGAGAACTACAAACCACTGCTCCAGGAAATAAGAGAGGACACAAACAAATGGGCATGGAATTGAGAAGCAGGGGAATGGCTCACAAACTTCTCAATCAGTGAGGGGTGAGGAGAGTAAGGTCATCTTGGTTGTAATCATTCTCAGCTGGTCTGAATACAAAGGGCACTTCTTACAGCAGGTGTCCTGTTTTTTAAGATAAGCAGAGTTCTGTAGTCTTGTCAGGAACGTAAAAAAGAAAAGATAAGCAGAGTTAGAAATTCAGCTATGTCACACAGGAATTACACCGAGTAACAGTGTGAGAAGATTAAGCTCTATTCACCTCTATAAAAACTCTTGAACAACAAGATTCAAGGTTGCTGAATACATGAAGGTGCTGGGAATGTAGCATGCCTAGAGAAGGCATGGAAGCTCTGAGCTTCTTTCCCCATACCTTGCCCTATGCATCTTTTCCATCTGGCTGTTCCTGAGTTGTATCATAAACTGGTAAACACAAAAGAAACAATTGCCTCCTATCCCATCCTTTAAATCTCACAGCCTAGTTTAGAAAAGAAGACTGATAAATGCAATCACACCTCAACGGACTTCCACAATGGTTGAACTGATTTACACTCCCACCAACAGTGTAAAAGTGTTCCTATTTCTCCACATCCTCTCCAGCATCTGTTGTTTCCTGACTTTTAATGATCACCATTTCAACTGATGTGAGAGGCTATCTCATTGTGGTTTTGATTTGCATTTCTCTAATGAAAAGCAAATCAGTGATGATCAGCTTTCTTTCATGTGTTTGCTGGCTGCATAAATGTCTTCTTTTGAGAAGTGTCTGTTCATATCCTTCGCCCACTTTTTGATTGGGTTGTTTGTTTTTTTCTTGTAACTTTAAGTTTATTGTAGATTCTGGATATTAACCCTTTGTCAGATGAATAGATCGCAAAAATTTTCTCCTTTTCTGTAGGTTGCCCTTTCACTCTGATGATAGTTTCTTTTGCTGTGCAGAAGCTCTTTAGTTTAATTAGATCCCATTTGTCAATTTTGAAAGCCTCCACTTTTTGATGCTCACTTGCAGTATTTCGTATTGGCTTCATGTTATCAAACAGGAATAGACTCCATCATGCGGGACCAGCTTTTCTGGTAACAACACTTCTTATCCCCTCTTCTAGGGTGTTGGTGGGCAGGCCTGAAATCTCCAACCAGATTTTGTTTTTTCTCCTGCAAATCTCTATAACAAACATTTCTGACAGCATAGGTAACCACCTCCTGAAGTTCCCATTAAATCTTTTTTTTTTTTTTTTGAGACGGAGTTTCACTCATGTTACCCAGGCTGGAGTGCAATGGCGCGATCTCGGCTCACCGCAACCTCCGCCTCCTGGGTTCAGGCAATTCTCCTGCCTCAGCCTCCTGAGTAGCTGGAATTACAGGCACGTGCCACCATGCCCAGCTAATTTTTTGTATTTTTAGTAGAGATGGGGTTTCACCATGTTGACCAAGATGGTCTCGATCTCTTGACTTCGTGATCCACCCACCTCGGCCTCCCAAAGTGCTGGGATTACAGGCTTGAGCCACCGCGCCCGGCCCCCATTAAATCTTTTAACCAAATTCATTCCCTCTCACCTAGAGACCATCAAGCTTCAGATGATCACACAACAAAGCTTCCAGCCAGTTCTAGGTGAAGACACCGTCCGTAGTCATCAAGAAGCTGCCCTGCCTAAACTAGATAGAGCAGGGCAAGTTCTGTGATCCCCTGTAGGTAGGGACTATGCCCCAAGCCAGAAAGAAACAGTTACAGAAATAGACTCCATTATGGGGGACTTCATTATGTGGTCCCTCTTCCTCCCATAAAGATTTATGGGGATTGTATCTCTTGCCGGGAGCTGAGACAGGAAAATAGGGTCTGGAGACAGGGAACATAAGGCCAGTTCACATTTCAGCTGTAACAGGAAATATCCTCTCCATAGGGCATATGCTGTAAATGACTTTGTAACTTCACTTCATCTCTTCATTTACATAGGGCATACCCCAAGTAGAGGGCATTTAAACTCATAAAAACTCTAACAGGGCCTTTAAGCCCCTATGCTTAGTTCTGTTCCCACACTGTGGAGTGTACTTTCATTTTCAATAAATTCCTTCATCCCTTCCTTGCTTTATTAGTGCATTTGTCCAATTCTTTGTTCAAGATGCCAAGAACCTGGACATCTCCACTGTTAACACCAGGGATGCAAGGTTGGTTCAATATATGGAAATCAATAAATGTGATTCATCGCATAAACAGAAGTAAAGACAAAAACCACATGATTAGGTGGCTGGCAAGATGGCCAAATAGGAACAGCTCCGGTCTGCAGCTCCCAGCAAGATCAACACAGAAGGTGGGTGATTTCTGCATTTCCAACTGAGGTACACAGCTCAACTCATTGGGACTGGTTAGACAGTGGGTGTAGCCCACAGAGGCCAAGCTGAAGCAGGGCCAGGTGTCGCCCCACCTGGGAAGTGCAAGGAGTCAGGGAACTCCCTCCCCTAGCCTCAAGAGAAGCCATAAGGGACTGTGCCATGAGGAATGGTGTACTCTGGCCCAGATACTATGCTTTTCCCACAGTCTTTTCAACCTACAGACCAGGAGATTCCCTCAGGTGCCTACACCAGCAGGGCCCTGGGTTTCAAGCACAAAACTGGGTGGCCATTTGGATGGACACTGAACTAGCTGCAGGAGTTTTTCTTTATACCCCAGTGGCACCTGGAACTCCAGTGAGACAGAAGAGTTTACTCCCCAGGAAAGGGGACTAAGAAGCCAGAGAGCCAAGTGGTCTAGCTCAACAGATCCCACCCCCATGGAGCCCAGAAAGCTAAGATCCACTAGCTTGAAATTCTCACTGCCAACACAGCAGTCTGAAGTCAACCTGGGATGATGGAGCTGGGTGGGGGTAGGGGCATCCGCCATTACTGAGGCTTGAGTAGGTGGTTTTCCCCTCACAGTGTGAACAAAGCCACCAAGAAATTCAAACCGCGGATTGGCAAAGAGGATGTGGAGAAATAGGAACACTTTTACACTGCTGGTGGGAGTGCAAATTAGTTCAACCATTGTGGAAGACAGTGTGGCAATTCTTCAAGGATCTAGAACCAGAAATACCATTTGACCCAGCAATCCCATTCCTGGGTATATACCCAAAGGATTATAAATCATTCTACTATAAAGACACATGCACCTGTATGTTCACTGCAGCAGTATTCACAATAGCAAAGACATGGAATCAACCTAAATACCCATCAGTGTCAGACTGGATAAAGAAAATATGGTACTTACACACCATAGAATACTATGCTGCCATAGAAGAGAATGCACTTGTGTCTTTTGCAGGAACATGGATGGAGCTAGAGGCAATTAGCCTTAGCAAACTAATGCAGTAACAGAAAACTACATATCGTATGTTCTAATTTATAAGTGAGAGCTAAATGATGAGAACTCATGAACACCAAAAGGGAGCAACAGACACTGGGACATACTTGAGGGTGGACGTTAGGAGGAGGGAGAGGAGCAGAAAAAATAACTATTGGGCACTAGGCTTAATACTTGAGTGATGAAATAATCTGTACAATAAAACCCTGTGACATGAGTTTACCTATATAATAAACCTGCACATGTATTTCTGAACTTAAAAGTTTAAAATAAATATTTTTAAAGAAGCTTCCCAGGGGCTGAAATTGCTAGGGGAGCTTTCAGAACACTTGGTGTGAAGTAAGTGAGGCAATTTCCAGTGTTCTCACCCCATTTTATTCTACATCTCATCATTCACTTTCACAGTCCCCCAAAGGGGTTCTTGCCCATAGTCAGTACTCAAGGTCTTTTCTGATTTCTCATCAAAGTTAACCAGTCTTCCCAGGCATGGTGGTGTGTGTGCCCACAGTCCCAGCTACTTGGGAAGCTGAGATGGGAGTATACATTGAGCCCAGGAGTTCAAGGCCAGCCTGGGCAACATAGTGAGATTCCATCTCCAAAATAAATAAATAAATGAGCAAAGAATTTAGCAGTCTCTAGGATGAGATAAACCAATCTATGCTAAGGTATTAATACCTGATAATACAGTATTCCAAAAAGTAGGTGCATTAGAATAGGGTAATTGAGAAAGCACATGGAGTACATACAAAGTGAATTTGGGGGATCAGGTCCTGGAGGCACTGGGCTTAATTAGTGGGCTTAATTAATGGGCTTAATCCATTGCATGAATTTCTTCAAGTTGATTCCTTGTTGAAACTCATCAGTTGGACTGTTAACCACATGTCCTTCCATAGCCCCTACTGTCTTCGGTATGTAGTTGCACTTTTAGTAAAATTGATCTTGAAAGAAAAGATAAGCAATACCTTTTAATAATTGACATGAACTCCAGTACAACTTAATATCTATATGGCTTGATGTTTAATATTATACCCCATGTATGGTTGCTTTATTTTCTCATAGACACATGTTTCTAACTCAAGTAAGGGCTGAGGCCATATCTTCTACTTCTTTTCTGCCCATGGCATTTAGCTGAAGCTATACACAGAGTAGTTATTCAATACTTGTCAAGGAATTGAAGCAACACCTGATGATTGACTCTAAGAGAATATTTACCATCACATGGTTTTTGTATGTGTGTGTGTTTTACACACCAGTCAAATCTCCTCTTTTATCCATTTTGTTTACTACTATCTCCTGGTAAGTATCTACACAGCACAGCACTTCTTGCTTCTCTCAGTAATCCTCTTCTACCTATATAGATAGAAAGCCATGTTTATATTATGTGACTCTGACCCTATGGTTGCAATTGATTAGGGGTAGTACCTGATAGGGCTTTAGCCAATCAGATTCTCTTTCCTGGAAATTTTTCATTGGGACCTAGAGTTGGCTAGTTGGTCTCTGTGTAGAAAAAAAAAAGCCAAGAAAGTCATTTTATAAAAAGAGAGATGCCAAGATGAACTTTCCTGGGTTCCTGTGATGGCTTTCTGGTTCCTATTACCAATTTCTTCTTGAGGTTGGGTCACATCCTGCCTATAGATACCATGAGACCTCTGGCATTTTTATTTTGTAAATGACCATTTATTGATTTTTACTTAAGCCAGCTTGAGATACTATTAACTACTTAAAACCAGACTCTTCCATCCCATTATAAAAAAGTCTAGCAAAGGGGAGTAAGGCAATCAGACTGGTTGGCTGGCACACTGTACATATGTTGCATTGAAGAGCAGGCTAGGTGATGGAATGGTCTGTGAGCTGTTATGCATGCAGTAATCATTCTGAAATGCAAGATGTTATGATCTATGGTCCAGCTATTGTTACAGCCAGCCAGATTCCTCTTGCCAACTGCAAGAAAAAACCAATACACTGAAACAGCAGGTGTCACAGCAGAGAAAGAGTTTAATCATTGCCTGGCAGCTGAGCAAGGGAAAAAGGAGATATTACAAGATTTGCCTCCCCACGAATTTGGAGACTAGTGTTTTTTAAGGATTGTTTGGATGGCAGGGGGCTAGGGAGTTCTACTGATTGGCTGGGAATGAAATCACAGGGGTGTCAAAACTGTCTTCATGCATTGAGTAATTTCCTGAATTGGAGGCAGCATTGAGTCATTTCCTGAATTGGAGGCACTAGCCCAGGTGGCATCAGTTGGTCCACCAGAATGCAAAGTCTGAAAAATATCTCAAAGACCAGTCTTGGGTTTCATAATAGTGACACTATGTATAGAAGCAATTAGAGACATTTCAAATCTTATAACCACCAGTTATGTGACTTCTGAGCAGTAAATAATTATAAAAAATAAACTAGGACACTATGACTAATTACTGTTTAACTATGTCTATATCTTAGCAGAATTCAGGCCCCTACTGTAATTTTAGCTTTGTAGCATTTCATTAGTTTTACAAAGGCAGTTTCAGTCCCTGAATAGGGAGAGAGTGAATTTTGGGAAGAGACAATTATCATCCTTGCCTTTAAAGTTAAACTAAATTCCTCCCATAGTTAGCTTGGCCTACATATAGGAATGAGCAAAGGCAGTTCGCATGTGAGGTTAGAAACAAGGTGGAGTCAGTTACCTTAGATTTTTTTCAGTGTTACAATTTTGCAAAGGCAGTTTCACTATCACTTACAGAATCAGGGGACATGAAGAAGGAAGGCCTAGTCCCTTTTCCAAAGCACGCTTCTAGTATCATATGGTTAAACACAAAGCACAACATAACAAGTGGATGTGGTTTATAACCATTGCTAAAGTTGCTTAATTTTTTAAAAGACTTTCCTGTGGTATGATTGACATATAAAAGCTGCACATGCTTATTATATACATCTCAATGACCTTGAGAATAAGTATATACCTGTGAAACTATCACCACTATCAAAATGATAAACAAATTCATTACCTCCCAAAGTTTCCTCCCATCCCCTTTGTTATGATGATTGTTTTGGGGGTTTTGTCCGTGTGATAAGAACACTTAACAGCAACAGATCTACCCTTTTAGCAAATTTTAAGTATACAATATTATTAGCTAGAGGCACTATGCTGTATAATAGATTTTCAGAGCTTATTTATCTTGCACAAGTGAAACGTTGTACCTTTTAACCTTCACCTTCTCTGTACCCCCTCCTTCCAGCCCCTGGCAACCAACATTCCGCTCTCTGATTCTATGAGTTAGATTCCACACATAAGTGAGCTCCTGTGCTGTTTGCCTTTCTGTGTCTGGCTTATTTCACTTAATGTAAGATGTTCTCCAGATCATCCATGTTGTTTTAAAGGATAGGATTTCCTTCTTTTTTTTTTTTTTTGAGGCAGAGTCTTGCTCTGTCATTAGGCTGGAGTGCAGTGGTATGATCTCAGCTCACCACAACCTCCACCTCTCAGGTTCAAGTGATTCTCCTGCCTCAGCCTCCCAAGCAGTTGGGACTACAGGCGCCCACCGCTACACCTGGCCTGGCTAATTTTTGCATTTTTAGTAGAGACAGAGTTTCACCACGTTGGCCAGAATGGTCTCGATCTCTTGACATCATGATCCGCCCACCTCAGCCTCCCAAAGTACTGGGATTACAGGCGTGTGCCACTGCACCCAGTCAGATTTCCTTTTTTTAATAAGGCTGAATAATATTCGGTTATATGTATATACCACAATTTCTTTATCCATTCATCTATCAATGGACATTAGTTGCTTTCCATACCTTAGCTATTGTGAATAGTGCTGCAATGAACATGAGAGTGCAGATATCTATTTGACTTACTGATTTCATTTCCTTCTGATACATACCCAGAAGTGGGATTCCTAGATCATATAGTAGCTCTATTTTAACTTTTTGAGGAACTTCCACACTATTTTTCACAGTGGCTATATGAATTTACATTTCCATCAACAGCATGCAAGGTTCCCTTTTCTCCACATCTTCTCCAAAGCTTGATATCTTTTGTCTTTTTTATATTCGTCATCCTAACAGGTGAGGTAATATCTCACTGTGATTTTGATTTGCATTTCCCTGTTAATTAGTGATGCAGAATATCTTTTCATATACGGTACCTGTTAGGCGTTTGTATGTCTTCTTTTAAGAAATGTTTATTCAAATCTTTTGCCCATTTTTAAAATCAAGTTGTTTTTCTGCTATTTTCTTGTATGGATTTCTTGCGTATTTTGGATATTAACCTCCTGTCTTAGTCCATTCCAGATATTATAACAATATCTCAGACTGGGTGGCTTATAAACAACATAAATGTATTTCTTACAGTTCTAGAGAATAGGAAATCCAAGATCAAGGTGCTAGCAGATTTTGTGTCCAGCGAGTACCTGTTTCTCATAGATGGAGCTTTCTATGGTGCCTCTCCACTGTTCCATATGGCCTCATATAGACAAACGACCTCCCTCTGGCAACTTTTATAGGGCCGCTAATGCCATTCATTAGGGCAGAGCCCTAGGAGGAAACTCCTAATGGAAACACTATCACATTGGAGATTAGGCATTAACACATGAATTTGGGGGTACACAAACATTCAGACCATAGTACCTCTTATCAGCTATACAGTTTGCAAGTAGTATTTTCTCCCATTCTGTGGGTAGCCTTTTCATTTTGTTGATTATTTAGTTTATTACATGGAAAATTTTTAGTTTCATATAATTCTACTCGTTCATTTTTTAAGCTGTTTAATTTTTTAATGCAGAATTGGAAACTATGAAACAACATGGTAAGAAAAAATATCGAGCCATCTCACTCCAAAACCATGGTTTAACCACAGCTCACATCGGCATGGAGGAAGGGGAAAAAAAAACACACCTGGCTTCTTATAACTCTCACCAAAGGTGGCAGATGTCAATTCCATGTGAATTGAACTTTGGCTGAACACTAAAGGATTATCTGTGTGAGAGAATGAGTTTATATTAGATCATTCCTACCTCATTATAATATATATGTTAATATTGAGATCATTTTCTCAAAATTTACACTAAGTAGCCTGGTATGAGTCTATCCTCTACTTGTTTTCCCCCAGTTGTGTTTCATTACCTTACTTTCTAGTCCATATTTGGAGCCGTCTTTACACTCTTCCTATTTAACCTTCTCGGTGGGCTCTGCCTAGCCCTGAAGGAAATGCCTCCCTACAAAAACCCACTAGCCTGCTTTCAAATTCAGGCCTCCTTATTTTCCCTCAGTTTTAGGTGTTTTCTTTTTGTTTGTTTTTCACTTTTGGAATAAATTTAGATTTACAGAAAATTTGCAAAGATAGTACAGAGAATTCTCATACATTCCCACCCAGTGTTCCCCAAGGTTAACACATTATATTATCCTGGTACATTGTCAAAGCCAAGAAACTAACACTGATACACTGCCATTATCTAAACTCCAGACTTAGATTTCACCAGTTTTTCCACTAATGTCCTTTTTATATTTCAGAATCCAATCTAGAATACTGCCTTGTGTTTAGCTGGCCTTCCTTTTAATCGGCAATAGGCAACCAGAAATTTGAGGGTGACCCATCTCTTGTTCAGGACATCCCTTGTTAGAGAAAAGCTGTTTTTACTTTTTACAAAACCATAAAGGCATGAAAACTGGAAAGCCTACCTAGTAAGTACGTTTGCTGGTTCCCGAGGACATCATTGCTCCACCGGCTCTTCTTCTGCCCCACCCTTGAGAGCCTGCGTCAGCAACTTTCTCCAACATTTAATGTGGCTTCTTCCACCCAAGAATGGTTTCCTACAATTTTTACATCTATACCTAGGGGAAATTAGAAACAATGCATAACCTCCAAAACTCATTTAATAATTCCAGTGATGCTTCACCTCTGCAGCCTCTTCTTCTCTAAAGAAAGCCATAGTCCTCTCTGGCTCTTCTTATATTTGGTCTCCTGGTTAAGTTCTTTCTTTCTTCCTCCTTTATTTTTCACGTCAGATGGGTAATGTGCTGAGATGTCATGACAAAGTTTAAGGGAGGCACATCGAACACAAGAGCATGAAAATCCAATCATCACTTATTAACTACAAAGGAATCTGGTCAAGTTCTTTCATCTTTTTTCAGTTATCTCCCTCTTTCACTGCAGGTGCACGCTCCACTTAACTAGCCCACCCTAGTAATTTTGAAAGGACCCAGCTCACAAAAGGAAGAGATTTATGTCTTCTGGTACAGGGGTGGGGGTGGTATTAGTGAAGGCATGGGATGCTATATGGATGTTCCTCTGTGTGCTCTTTTGCATTAAAATCATCCGAGACACTTTCTAAGTCACGTCATCTAGGACAGTTCTGGAGCAAGGGATAAAGTAAGAGTCGCTGTAGGGATGCACTGAAAGTCAGCTTTGGAGCTGGGCACGGTGGCTCATGCTCGTCATTCCAGCACTTTGGGAGCCCAAGACAGCTGGATCACTTGAGGCCAGGAGTTTGAGACCAGCCTGGTCAACATGGTGAAAGAAACCCTGTCTCTACTAAAAATACAAAAATTAGCCAGGCGTGGTGGCAGGTGTCTGTAGTCCCAGCTACTCAGGAGGCTGAGGCAGGAGAATCACTTGAACCATGGAGGCAGAGGTTCCAGTGAGCTGAGATCATGCCACTGCACTCCAGCCTGGGCAACAGAGTGAGACTGAAGAGAAGAGAAGAGAAAAGAAGAGTTAGCTTTGGCCTTAATATTTGGCCAAAATCTGCTCTCACCTTTGGCCTTACCCTTTGGAAGGCCAAATGTCTACCTCAACATTACTTCTGCCATCCCAGAACTCGTGCAAGATGTGATCTTATCTGTTATCATCATGTATAATCAGTACCGAACTGTCAGTAATGTAAACAAAGAATATCATTTAGATTTATTTTTAATATCTAAATATTTTCAAATATAGGTAAGCATTCTAGATGTCAATTGGGATGAAAACCTCCCTATATGTTGAAATGTTTCAGTCATTTGAAATATAAATATATATTTATTATGGCAGGAGTTAAATGCTACAATACTTAATGATGATTATGAAAGCATCTAATTTTATATACAAACATAGGAACTTACAAAAAGTTATTAATAAATAGGAAAATAGGTGAACACTCAATTCAAATATTAAAGGCCAGACATTGTGGCTCATGTCTGTAATCCCAGCACCTTGGGGGATCAAAGTGGGAAGATTGCTTGAACCCAGGAGTTTTAGACTACAAATTTTTTTTAAAAAAATTAGCCAGCTGTGGTAGCACACATCTGTAGTCCCAGCTATTCAGGAGGCCAAGGTGGAAAGATCATTTGAGCCTAAGAGTTTGAGGTTACAGTGAGCTATGATTGCACCACTGCACTCCATCCTGAGCCATAGTGTGAGACTCTGTCTCAAAAACCAAAAATAAAATAAAACATTATGATAATATGCAGTAGCCAAATACATTTAAGATAATCATATTCTTTTTGAGAAAATAATTTTTTAAATTATAAAACAAAAATAAATTCGATATAATTCTAATATTTGTAGAATTATTATTTTGTATTGGCATTCAGAACAATAAAGAAAATAACCTTTAACAACTTTATTGGCTGGGCGCGGTGGCTCACGCCTGTAATCCCACCACTTCGGGAGGCTGAGGTGGGCACATCACAAAGCCAAGAGCTCAAGACCATCTTGGCCAACACGGTGAAAACCCGTCTCTACTAAAAATACAAAAAATTGCCGGGCGCGGTGGCTCACGCCTGTAATCCCAGCACTTTGGGAGGCCGAGGCGGGGGGATCACCAGGTCAAGAGATCGAGACCATCCTGGTCAACATGATGAAACCCTGTCTCTAC
>NW_022437303.1:0-78372 GCF_009761245.1 Sapajus apella
GGCTTCCACTCTTTCAATACTGGACTGCCATTCCCTCAGGCATGTGTTCAGAAGGGCTCCTGTGTCTTCTGTACTCAGGCTAAGGTTCAGGAGAGCCCAGAGAGCCAGACCTCCCTCATTTCTAGGCTCCCCCAACAGTTTCTCCTCAGCTGTAGCGACTGCATTGAAAATATTCTTGCTCTGCTTTAGTGTTTTGGTTTGGAATGATGTGATGCAGCTCAATGGTTCCTAACCCCAAGTTGATCAGAGTAAGAAAAACCTGGGAAGGTCAGTGATAATATAAGTTTATTGTCCTCCTTGCAGGGATTCTGATTCAGTGGGCTCAGGTGGGGCCTGGAAGGTGTTTGTTAACGTGACTCAGATGTGCAGTCAGTTTGGGGACCCTCTGATACCACAGTTTATGGGATGATTCTTTCTGTTTTGTTGGTGACGAAACCAAGGCACAGAGGGTCTGTAACTTGCCCAAGTTCCCTTTGCTGTAAGTACTGGAACCAGATCTCAGGTACAGTCCCCCTCCCATAAACCCCTTCCCACATTTTCCAACTCAGTTGTGTGGCCTCTTTCCAAGTAGGTGTTTCTCTCCCCTGTACCTCAATTCTGCCAAAAGAAAGTTTTTGAATTTAATTTGTTTCATCTAATACATTTCCTCACAACGTGCTCTTCCTCAGCATCCTCTTCTGGCCACTTACTGTTACTGTGAGATGTCTCTTTTTGAGACAGGGTCTGGTTCTGTCACTCAGGCTGAAATGCAGTGATGATTATAGCTCACTGCAACCTCAAACTACGGGGCACACGTGATCCTCCTATCTGAACTTCCCAAGTAGCTGGAACTCTAGCACACATCACCATTCCTGGCTAATTTTTAAATTTTTTATAAAGATAAAGTCTTGCTGTGTTGCTCAGGCTAGTCTCAAACTTCTGGCCTCAAGCAATCCTCCCACCTAGGCCTCCAACAGGGCTGGGATTACAGGAGCAAGCCACAGAACATGGCCCTAAAATGCTTTATTTATTTATTTATTTTTTTATCAAAATAAAAATATAGGGAATGGAGATGTGAAAAGATCCCTCAATTTATTACTGTTATAATTATTCCTTCCAAAGTATAATCTTCTAAAGTATAATTTATATATCACAAAATTCACAATTTTTAAGCATACTATTCAGCTTATTCAAAAGGTTTTGTATCCATCACCACTACCTAATTCCAGAATACTTTCATAATGCCAAAAAGCATGCTACTCTTACTGGCAGTCACCCTCCAATTCCGCCATTTTGGCAGTCCCTGACAACCACTAATCTACCTTCTCTCTCTCTAGATATACTTGTTCTGGACATTTCCTGCATATGGAATAATGCAATGTGGCCTTTTGCATCTGCATCTCTCACATAGCACAATGTTCTCAAGGTTCATCCTTGTTGTAGCATGCATTGATACTTCAGTCCTTTTTTTTTTTCATTGTTATTTAGGTTCTTTGGTACATGTGCAGATCATGCAGGATTGTTGCGTAGGTACATACATGGCAATGTGGTTTGCTGCCTCCATCCCCCTGTCACCTACATCTGGCATTTCTCCCCATGTTATCCCTCCCGAACCTCCCCACCTCCCTGTTGTCCCTCCCTTGGCTGCCCCTCAACAGACCCCAGTGTGTGATGCTCCCCTCCCTGTGTCCATGTGTTCTTGTTGTTCAGCACCCACCTATGAGTGAGAACATGCGGTGTTTGGTTTTCTGTTCTTGTGTCAGTTTTCTGAGAATGGTGGTTTCCAGGTTCATCCATGTCCCTGCAAAGGACACAAACTCATCGTTTTTTATGGCTGCATAGTATTCCATGGTGTATATATGCCACATTTTCCTTGTCCGGTCTGTCGTCGATGGGCATTTGGGTTGGTTCCAGGTCTTTGCTATTTTAAACAGTGCCACAATGAACATACATGTGCATCTTTATAATAGAACAACTTATAATCCTTTGGGTATATACCCAGTAATGGGATTGCTGGGTCAAATGAAATTTCTTTTTCTAGATCCTTGAGGAATCACCATACTGTCTTCCACAATGGTTGAACTAATTTACATTCCCAGCGACAGTGTAAAAGTGTTCCTATTTCTCCACATCCTCTCCAGCATCTGTTATCTCCAGATTTTTTAATGACCGCCATTCTAACTGGCGTGAGGTGGTATCTCAAGGTGGCTTTGATTTGCATTTCTCTAATGACCAGTGATGATGAGCATTTTTTCATATGTTTGTTGGCCTCATATATGTCTTCTTTTGAAAAGTGTCTGTTCATATACTTTGCCCACTTTTGGATGGGTTTGTTTGATTTTTCTTGTAAATCTGTTTTAGTTCTTTGTAGATTCTGGATATTAGCCCTTTGTCAGATGGGTAGATTGAAAAATTTTTTCCCATTCTGTTGGTTGCCGGTTCACTCTAATGATTGTCTGTTTTGCTGTGCAGAATCTCTGAAGATTAATTAGGTCCCATTTGTCTATTTTAGCTTTTGTTGCCAATGCTTTTGGTGTTTTAGTCATGAAGTCCTTACCTATGCCTATGTCCTGAGTGGTTTTGCCTAGGTTTTCTTCTAGGGTTTTTATGGTGTTAGGTCTTATGTTTAAGTCTTTAATCCATCTGGAGTTAATTTTAGTGTAAGGTGTCAGGAAGGGACCCGGTTTCTGCTTTCTGCATACTGCTAGCCAGTTTTCCCAACACCATTTATTAACCAGGGAATCCTTTCCTTATAGCTTGTTTTTGTCAGGTTTGTCAAAGATCAGATGGTTGTAAATGTGTGGTATTGCCTCTAAGGCCTCTGTTGTGTTCCACTGGTCTATATCTCTGTTTTGGTAGCAGTACCATGCTGTTTTGATTACTGTAGCCTTGTAGTATAGTTTGAAATCAGGTAATGTGATGCCTCCAGCTTTGTTCTTTTTGCTTAGGATCATGTTGGCTATGTGAGCTCTCTTTTGGTTCAATATGAAGTTTATGGTGTATTTTTCCAGTTCTGTGAAGAGGGTCATTTGTAGCTTCATGCGGATAGCATTGAATCTGTAAATTACTTTGGGCAGTATGGCCATTTTCACAATATTGATTCTTCCTAACCACGAGCATGGAATGTTTCTCCTTTTGTTTGTGTCCTCTCATATTTCCTTGAGCAGTGGTTTGTAGTTCCCCTTGAAGAGGTCCTTTACACCCTTTGTTAGTTTTATTCCTAGGTATTTTATTCTCTTTGTAGCAACTGTGAATTGAGTTCACTTATTATTTGGCTCTTTGTCAGTCTGTTATTTGTGTATAGAAGTGCTTGTGATTTCTGCACATTGATTTTGTATCCTGAGACTTTGCTGAAGTTGTTTATCAGTTTAAGGAGATTTGGGGCTGAGATAATAGGGTCTTCTAAATATATAATTATGTCATCTGCAGATAGAGATGATTTGACTTCCTCTTTTCCTAATTGAATAACTCTTTTTTTCCCCTGCCTAATTGCTCTGGCTAGAACTTCCAATACTATATTGAATAGGAGTGGTGACAGAGGGCATCCTTGTCTAGTGCCGGATTTCAAAGGGAATGCTTCCAGCTCTTGCCCATTCATTATGATAGTGCCCATAGGTTTGTCATAAATAGCTTTTATTATTTTAAGATATGTTCCTTCAATACCTAGTTTATTGCAAGTTTTTAGCATAAAGGCTTTTGAATTTTGTCAAAGGCCTTCTCTGCATCTATTGAGATAATCACGTAGTTTTTGTCTTTGGTTCTGTTTATGTGGTGGATTACATTTATAGGCTTGTGTATGTTGAACCAGCCTTGCATCCCCAGAATGAAGCCTACTTGATCACGATGGATAAGCTTTTGATGTGCCGTTGCAATCAGTTTGCCAGTTTTTTATTGAAGATTTTTGCATCTATGTTCATCATGGACATTGGCCTGAAGTTTTCTTTACTTGTTGAGTCTCTGCCGGGTTTTGATATCAGGATGATGTTGGTCTCATAAAATGATTTGGGAAGGATTCTCTCTTTTTGTATTGTTTGGAATACTTTCAGAAGGAATGGTACCAGCTCCTCTTTGTACGTCTGGTAGAATTCAGCTGTGAACTCATCTGGACCTGGACTTTTTTTTAGTGGTAGGCTATTAATTGCTGCCTCAACTTCAGCCCTTGTTATTGGTGTGTTAAAGGTTTCTATTTCTTCCTGGTTTAGGCTCGGGAGGGTGCAGGTGTCCAGGAATTTATCCGTTTCTTCCAGGTTTACTGGTTTATGTGCATAGAGCTTTTTGCAGTAATCTCCAATTGTAATTTGTATTTCTGTGGAGTCAGTGGTAATATCCCATTTATCGGTTTTTTTTTTGGCCTCTATTTCATTCTTCTCCCTTTTCTTTTTCATTAATCTGACTAGTGATCTATTTTGTTGAACTTTTCAAAAAACCAGCTCCTGGATTTATTGATTTTTTGAAGGATTTTTTTGTGTCTCTATCTCCTTCAGTTCTGCTCTGATCTTAATTATTTCTTGTCTTCTGGTAGCTTTTGATTTTTTTGATCTTGCTCCTCTAGCTCTTTCAATTTTGATGATAGGATCTGGATTTTAGATCTTTCCTTGCTTCCATTTATTGCTATAAATTTCCCTCTAGACACTGCTTTAAATGTGTCCCAGAGATTCTGGTACATTGTTTGTTCATTCTCATTGGTTTCTAAGAACATCTTTACTTCTGCCTTCATTTCATTGTTTATCCAGTCGACATTCAGGAGCCAGTTGTTCAGTTTCCATGAAGTTGTGAGGTTCTGAGTTAGTTTCTTAATTCTGAGTTCTACTTTAATTTCACTGTTGTCTGATAGACTGTTTGTTATGATTTCCATTCTTTTGCATTTGCTGAGGAGTGATTTCCTTCCAATTATGTGGTCAGTTTTAGAGTAGGTGTCATGCAGTGCTGAGAAGAATGTGGATTTGGGGTGGAGATTTCTGTAAATGTCTATTAGTTCCACTTGGTCCAGATCTGAGTTCAAGTCCTGGATATCCTTGTTAATTTTCTCTCTCGTTGATCTGTCTTACATTGACAGTGGAGTGTTAAAGTCTCCCACTATTATTGTGTGGGAGTCTAAGTCTCTTTGTAGGTCATTAAGAACTTGCTTTATGTATCTGGGTGCTCCTGTATTGGGTGAATATATGTTTAGGATCGTTAGTTCTTGATGCATTGATCCTTTTACCATTATGTAATGCTCTTCTTTGTCTCTTTTGATCTTTGCTGGTTTAAAGTCCATTTTATCAGAGACTAGGATTGCAACTCCTGCTTTTATTTTTGCTCTCCATTTGCCTGATAAATCTTTCTGCATCCCTTTATTTTGAGCCTATATGTGTCCTTGAATGTTTGATGCTTTTCCTGAATACAGCACACTCATGGATTTTGACTTTTTATCCAATTTGCCAGTCCGTGTCTTTTGATTGGGGCATTTAGTCCTTTTACATTTAAGGTTAATATTGTTATATGTGAATTTGATCCTGCCATTTTGCTGCTAGCTGGATGTTTTGCCCACTGGTTGACACATTTTCTTCATTGTGTTGATGCTCCTTACCATTTGGTGCATTTTTGGAGTGGCTGGTACTGGTTGTTCCTTTCCTTGTTTAGTGCTTCTTTCAGGAGTTCTTGTAAGGCAGGCCTGGTGGTGAGGAAATCTCTCTGCAATTGCTTGCCCATAAAGGATTTTCTTTCTCCTTTGCTTATGAAGCTTAGTTTGGCTGGATATGAAATTCTAGGTTGAAATTTCTTTGCTTTAAGGATGTTGAAAATTGGCCCCCACTCTCTTCTGGCTTGTAGGGTTTCTGCAGAGATATTCACTGTGAGTCTGATGGGCTTCCCTTTGTGGGTAACCCGCCCTTTCTCTCTGGCTGTCGTTAGCATTTTTTCCTTCATTTCAACCCTAGTGAATCTGATGATTATGTGCCTTGGGGTTGCTCTTCTTGAGGAATATCTTTGTGGTGTTCTCTGTATTTCCTGGACTTGAATGTTGGCCTGCCTTGCTGGGTTGGGGAAGTTCTCCTGGATGATATCCTGAAGAGTGTTTTCTAGCTTGGATTCATTCTCTTTGTCACATTCAGGTACACCTATGAAATGTAGATTAGGTCTTTTCACATAATCCCATATTTCTTGGAGGCTTTGTTCATTTCTTTTCACTCCTTTCTCTCTAGCCTTGCTCTCTTGTTTTATTTCATTGAGTTGATCTTCAACTCTCTGATATCTTTCTTCTGCTTGGTCGATTCGGCTATTGAAACTTGTGTATGCTTTGTGTTTTTTTATATTTATTATGCATAACTTCTCAAAAGCCCTAAGGATCTTCCATTGCTGATTAGTCTAAAATATAAGAGTGATTAGGGGAAATGGATTAATATGATTTTTTCATTTTTAAAACATAAAGCAAAATTTTAACATTCCTTTGATCATTCGTCACTACATGTGGCTTAGTCTTTTTCTTATGTGGAATTATTTTTAATAGACAAACTATCTTCTCTTCAGTAACCTTTACTTTTCCAAATCAACATTATGCAAAATAATATATATAGCATATGTACATGCGTATATACATACATATACACACAGATATATATATGTGTATGTATATTTCATCTGATGCACAATGGAAGATAGTACCAACATTAGTTTTGTAGAGTTTTCAATTTATAGAAAAAATATTTTGTGTGGTTTAGAATTTTATTTTATATTTCTTTTTCAACTTTTATTTTCAGATTTGGCACTACATCTGCAGATTTGTTGCATGAGTAAATTGCATGTCACTGGGGTTTGGTATACAAATGCTTTGTCACTCAATTAGCGAGGATAGTATTTGATAGGTATTTTTTTCCACCCCCACCTGCCTCCCCCCTCCATCCTCAAATATGTCCTCGTGTCTATTTTTCCTTTGTTTCCATGTGTACTCAATGTTTAGCTCCCACTTATAAGTGATAACGTGTGGTATTTGTTTTTCTGTTCTTGCATTAATTTGCTTAGGACTTTCATCTATGTTGCCGCAAAGAATATGTTTATCCCTTAAAAAAAAAAAAAAAGACACAGTATGTTGTGGTTGCATAATAGTCCATGGTGTATATGTACCACATTTTCTTTACCCAGCCCACCATTGATGGGCATCTAAACTGATTTTATTTCTTTGCTATTGTGAATAATGCTGTGATAAACATATGAGTACATGTGTCTTTTTGGCAGAATAATTTGTATTTCTTTAGGTATATACCCAGTGATGAGATTGCTGGTTTGAGTGGCAGTTCTATTTTAAGTTCCTGGAGAAATCTCCAAGCTACTTTCCACAGTGGCTGAACTAAGTCACCAGTGTATGAATATTCCATTTTCTCTGCAACCTCACCAACATCTGTTATTTTCTGACTTTTAATAATTGCCATTCTGTGAGATGGTAGCTCGCTTGAATTTGATTTGCATTTCTTTGATTAGTGATGTTAAGCATTTTTTCATATGCTTGTGAGCCACATATATGTCTTCTTTTGAGAAGTATTTGTTCACCTTGTTTGCCCAGTTTTTAATGGGGTTGTTGGTTTTTTGCTTGTTGATTTAAGTTCCTTATAGATTGTGAATATTAGATCCTTGTCAGATGCATAGTTTGCTATTATTTTCTCCTTTCTGTAAGTTGTCTATGTAATCTGTTGACAGATTCTTTTATTATGCAGAAGCAATTTATTGCACTTGTCTGTTTTTTTCATCGTTGTTCTTGTTGTAATTGCTTTTGGAAGCTTAGCCATGAAATCTTTGCCAAGGCCTATATCCAGAATGGTACTTCCTAGGTTTTCTTCTAGAGTTTTTATAGGTTTAGGTCTTACATTTAAATCTATAATTCATTTCACATTGATATTTGTATATGGTGAAAGGAAGGGATTCAGTTTTAATCTGCATATGGCTAGCTAGTTATCTCAGTGCCCTCTATTGAACAGGGAGTCCTTTTCCCATTGCATGTTACTGTCAGCTTTGTCGAAGATCAGATTGTTGTAAGTGTGGGGCTTTATTTCTGTGTTCTGTAAGCTGCTTCATTGGTCTATGTGCCTGTTTTTGTACCAGCACCATGCTGTTTTGGTTACTGCAGCCTTGTAGTAGTTTCAAGTTGGATCATGTGATGCCTCTGGCTTTGTTCTTTTTGCTTATGACTATTTTGACTTTAGGCTCCTTTTTGGTTCTATATAAATTTTGCAATACTTTTGTCTAATTCTGTGAAAAATGATGTTGGTAGTTTGTTAGCAATAACATTGAATCTGTAAATCGCTTTATGCAATATGGCCATTTTAACAATATTGATTTTATATTTTAGATCTAACATTTTGGTCTTTGATCCATTTTGAGTTTATTGCTTTATATATATAATTTCAGGTAAAGACTCATGGGGGAGCTTTGTCCTAATAGCAGCAGGGAAACTTGGGAAGCAAATTATTTTAAAGAGTTCATCCCCAGACCAGTAAACCAATATTTCATCTTCCTGAACCTGTTAGTGATTGGCTGAGTGCCTTGGAGAAGGAGAAATAAATGGGATATGTAGATTACACACTGCCATATACATCCCTATTTTATGGTATTTATGGGTACAAAATGGCTCCAATAACCCAAGGGTAGTCCTACTCAGAAGAATTTTAGGAACAAAAACACACCAGAGGTAGGGGAGAATTATACAGAGAGGATAATAGGGATCACAGGTAATCCAGTTTGGGCTACTACAATGTCTCCTTCTGGTGTACATGGAAAGGAGTCCATGCACATATCAAGAATTCAGTAAACATGTGTCTTGGGAGTTAGAAGCAAATTGAAAATATTTCACAGGTTTGTATTTTTACAAATATGAAAATAGTGGTATTGTGTTTGTATGTGTTTTTGTTTTGCCATGACTAGCATAAAACGTTCAGATCAGGAATCTAGACATACTCCCTATAAGGAAAAGATAGAGAAACTACCTAGATTCCCACGATGCCAAGAGCTATTATGAACACTGAGAGAATCCTAAGGGTTGGTTGCCATTTTCCAAGTTCAACCCAGTGAGCCCAACACTTTTCAGATTTGTTGGATTTCCTGGTTTTTTCCTCAGGTAGAATAACAGAATAATTTGATACTCTGAGTGTCAGAGATAGACAAACATAATATTATGTGGACATACCACATTATCAGCCTCATGATGATCTCACTGTAAATGTAGATTTATCATTTTTTTGGGTCTGATTTGCCAGTTCAATGTTTTATACAATCTCTGATTTGGGTGGATATGTTTTTATGCAATTCCCTAACATTCCTTTAAGTAAATTATTACTATTGGTGAAAGTCAAACCAGAATAATCAGCGTACAAAGTAATTGGCCAATCCTATATTAAATACTGAATGGCCTTTATGACCCCAAATTCAAAGTATTTTTGAAACCATATATTGCCCATTCAGAACTCCTAAAGTCCAAAGCCATATCTCATTGCTACCCTGTGATTATTGTCACTAACCTCAGTCAATTTAATACCCTAAAGGTCTCTGTTTTATTACATGATCCTAGAGGCAGACACATATGTACAGCTTTTCTAAGTGCATAAGTAGACTCCTGTTTCTCTTCAGACGATTGGAGTGGACCAACTTTCATAGTTCTCAATATGTCATCTTATTTTTTTCCTAGAGAATGGGTGATTTAACTATTTATTCAAAACAAAACAAACAAACAGACAAAACCTGGGGACATAATGCAGCTTTGAGCGCTACAATATTGAGGCTTATTCTTTGCGGTCAAAAATTCTGAGGTTATGGGGGATCTTATGAAGATGTGTGACAGATGACAGTCATCTTGAGACACTTTATCTCAAAGGTAAGATAGCAAACACAGCTTCCTCACTTTCAGCATAATTTTAGAACACCTTTGTTTTCAATAGATTTGCTCACTGTTTTTCTTCTAGCTTACTTTTGGGATCCTGTACTTCCTCCTGATTTCTGTTTCTCTTCTTCTGCTGGCAGGATTGCTCCCACCCACAACAATCTCCAGGGCCCACAGAGCTGAGGAAATAGTTGTCTGGTGGTGAGGCTGTCTTATTTAATATAGGAGCTGCCCTACTGCTGCCATGTCCCACTGGGACCTCTTAAATCATCTGTCCTCTTTAAATCATTATTTCATGTCAGCTCATCTGTGTGGATTAGGAGAAAGTTGGGTCATTGATAAAATGCATAACACAACTCCCTCATTTCTCCTAAAACAGGAGGCAGTATCTGTAATCTTCAGGAAAACCTTTTTAATCTGAGCTCTGAGAAGCTCCAACATGGAAAGAAGAAGAGATCAACTGAGGTTGAACTGCAAGAGCTGAAAGAAACCTACTCCAGACCCTCCAGGTAGGACACCTTCCCCGGAAAAAGGAAGCTTCTAGTTAGAGGCCATTAAGGACAATGACTACAAAAGTTTACTCATTCTCTTGTGTTTGGATTTTGGTGCAGATTGTTACTTTCACTACAAATAAGACTTTTATAGTATTTAATTCACATTATGATGTTCCAAAACCCTAGATATTAATACTTTTGCCTTCTTGGGCCCCTTCATCTATCAAATGGTAAGATATATATCCCATTGTGTTGTTATAAAGAGAATGTATTATTACTATATGTTAAAAGATGTTCTTCAACTCGAAACAACATGATTTTTCTTCTAATTTTAGAATAAATGAAAACATTTCTGTTTGTGCCCACTACGTGGGGTCCTATGCCCCCCAGTCTTAGCTGATCCAGGCCAAAAACCACAAAACACCATGAATTCAGCAGTTTGTAAACAATAGAAGTGAGCTGTTCTCAGTTCTGGAGTCTGGAAAGAGGCACTGGCCAATTTGTTGTCCAGGGAGGGCTGTTTTCCTAAATCACAAATGTCCCCTCTCTCTGCATCCTCTTATGATACAAGTCACAAGGCAGCTCTCTGGGGCCTGTTTTGTGATGACCCTAATCCCATTTATGAGGGTTCTGTTTTAATAATCTATTAACTCCCAAAATCGTCTACTTCCTAATACCATCACCTTTGGAATTAAGATTTCAATGTAAGTATGTAGGGGAGTGATATGGTTAGGCTTTAGTGTCCCTACCCAAATCTCATCTTGAATTGTAATCCCCATAATCCCTATAATCCTGAGGTGTCGAGGGAGAGATCAAGTGGAGGTAACTGAATAATGGGGGCAGTTTCCCTTATGCTGTTCTTGTGATAGTGAGTTCTCATGAGATCTGGTGGTTTATAAGGGACTTATCACTTCTCCTTCTTGCCACCTTGGGAAGAACGTGCATTGCTTCCCCTTCACATTCTTCCATGATTGTAAGTTTCCAGAGGCCTCCTTGGCCAAGCTTAACTCTGAGTCAATTAAACCTCTTTCCGTTATAAATTACCTAGTCTTGGGCAGTTCTTTATAGCAGCAGTAAAATGAACTAATAGAGGCAGACACAAGCTTTCAGTCCATAACAGGCCCAGTGTGTCCCCGGGATGGAGAAGAAAGGGAATAGAATTTATTAAATAATTTTTCCACATACCTACAACAGACTTACTCATTTTTGAAACTGAATCATTGGGAAAATTAGACCCTGGCTTAGAAATAAGGGGAAGAGAAGCTGGGCACGGTGGCTCATGCCTGTAATTTCAGCACTTTGGGAGGCCAAGGCAAGCAGATCACCTGAGGTCAGGAGTTCAAGACAAGCCTGATCAACATGGAGAAATCCCATCTCTACTTAAAATACAAAATTAGCTGGGCATGGTGGCACATGCCTATAATCCCAGCTATTTGGGAGGCTGAGGTGGGAGAATCACTTGAACCCAGGAGGTGGAGTTTGCAGTGAGACGAGATTACCCCATTGCATTCCAGCCTGGACAACAAGAGCAAAACTCCATCTCAAAAAAAAAAAAAAAAAAAAAAAAATGAAGAAGAAGAAAGAAAAGAAAGAAAGAAAGGAAGGAAGGAAGGAAGGAATAATCTTTTCTGAAATGAAAACTGCTGTGGTTTCAATGTCTTCCCCAAACTTCATGTGTTGGAAACTTAATGCACATTACAGTGTTGATAGAGGTGGGACATTTAAGAGGTGATTACGTCATGAGCAGTCTGCCCTCATAAATGGATTAATGCCATTATCATAGGAGAGGGGTCCTTATAAAAGTGGGTGTTTGGCTTGCTTCTCTCTCTCTCTCACCAGTGTGATACCTTTGTCATGTTATAACATAGCAAGACAACCCTCACCAGAGACAGTCCCTCAGCTTCAGATTCCTAACCTCCAGAATCGTTAAATAAATTTCTGTTCTTATAAAGAACATAGTCTATGGTATTCTGCTATAACAGCATAAAAAAGACTGGGACAAGAACTCATGGTTGTTTTTTTTTTTTGAGTTTTGCAAAGGTTTATAACCCTCCATTAGCATAATATGATCAATATGCTATGACTTTCTCAGCTACTTTCTCTAAAGTAAATGGATTAATAAACTAATTTTTAAAACATGCCGTCTGAGCAGAGTGAGCGTATCAAAACATTCAGCAGTGCCTTCAGAAACACAGCTTTTGCATGAAACTAGAGAAGTGGACACTCTACTACAGAACTCTAGAGATCTGAGAGCTTACTGTTTTGCTTCTGTGGACTGCAAATAAATTCCTGAAAGGCTTCTGTACTTGTTCAGAGAGTTCTTTATCTCTCTGGATTAGGTTCAGACATTTCTTGGAGTCAAAAATTTCAATGGGCACTTAACCCCAACCATCTCCCAGATCACATCTCCTATGGTCTTCCTTATATTTGATTCCTAGCCAGTAATCCTAATCATATCCTATAACATTCTACTACACTCTTCTGGTGGTCTCTGGGTTAATTTAGCTCAAGTTCTATAATTCTGTCCATTCTCCTACTTTAGGTCTCAGGTCCTCTTCCTTTGTATACAAGGTTCCCAACTCTTCCCACCTTAATTGGGATGGGCCTGAGTAAAACAGAGTAACCCAGGGGCCATGAGACAGAGTTTTACTGATTTGTATCACAGTCCTGCAAGGTGACTCATGGGGAGGCTAATCTTTAAGCTTTGCAGAAAAACCATGCAGAAAGGTGCCTCTGTGTTAAACTCAACTTCTGACACCATAGACCTTATAATATTGTCCAGTTATTTTCTTCTCTGATGCTTATAAAGAATTGCTGGCATTTCTTCATGATTCATTCTAAATTCAAAGTCTCAGTGTTCACATTATATTGTCATAACCAGTTTTACATAAAGGTCTCTCAAGTGTTCTCAGTATTTAAGAGCAAGAAGAGTATCAGTCAGGCTTGGACTGAAAGAACTGAGAGGCTACACACTAAGGACATGGGCTAAATCATCATTTTAAAAGTTTTTTTTTGTTTGTTTGTTTTTTTGTTTTTTTTTTTTTTTTACAGAATATCCAAGTCACGATCAAGATTATGGCTGACAGCAGGCTCTCATGCAAAATGAAGGCCCTGAAGGTGAAAAATGAGCACAATTCTTTATAAAAGGGGAAGTATTAGGAGATTTGCTCAGGGCACTTACCTCTCTAAACTTAGTTTCATTATTTGAAAATCAGGATAATAATCTCAAGCTTGTAGTAGGGTTGATAGAATTAAGCAAGAGAACCTTTATAAATGCTTTGAAAGGGTGCCTGACACATATCAGGCACTTAATAAAATTTTAATTTTCTAGTTTTAAAAAAGACAGACTTTGACCTTGGATACAATAATCAAAAAGCCTAGAGTTCTACTTACTCTAAAGAGAAGTCTTTACTTAGAAGCCAGCATTTTCTAACTACGTCTCTGGTAATAATGTCTGAATTGATCTTTGGCTCTACTGTCTCCTATTTTTTTTTTTTTTTATAGACAGATTCTTGCTCCACTGCCCAGGTTGGAGTGCAGCGACACAATCATAGCTCACTGCAGCCTCCAACTATTGAGCTAAAGTGATTCTTCTTCCTCAGCCTCCTAGGTAGCTGGGACTCCACACATGTGCCACGATGCTAATTTTTAATATATTTTTTTGTAGAGGCAGGGTCTCAATTTGTTGACCAGGCTGGTCATGAACTCCTAGCCTCATGTGATCCTCCCACCTAGACCTCTCAAAGGATTTGATCCACAGGATTTGAGCCACCACACCTGGCCCTATCTCTTCTTTCAATGGTTTCATTCTATTTTCAAAGTTATCTTCTTACACTAGAGAATGTTATTAGCACATATAATCCAAGGCCTCTATTGCCAACCTATAGCAGTAGCCTCATATGTCACTATATCTTCCTATATACTATATATTTTCAAATGACCAGGTTACTTGCAATCTTCCCAGTGCTTTTTCATGTTACTGTTCAAGTTGTTTCATCAACTTGGAATGCTTTTAAAAAGTCTATCTGGATAGGCACGGTGGCTCACACCTGTAACCCCAGCACTTTGGGAGGCCAACGTGGGCAGATCACGAGGTCAAGAAATCTAGACCATCCTGGCAACATGGTGAAACCCCATCTCTACTAAAAACACAAAAATTACCTGGGCTTGGTGGCACATGCCTGTAGTCCCAGCTACTCAGAAGGCTGAGGCAGGAGAATTGCTTGAACACAGGAGGCAGAGGTTGCAGTAAACCGAGATCATGCCAGCCTGGGCAACACAGCAAGACTCTGTCTCAAAAAAAAAAAAAAGTCTATCTGTTACAACTACCACCATTACTCAAATTTCTTACACACTCATTCTCAGGGTTAACATGAGATTTGCCTTTCTCTCTTCTGTTGGTATCTGGCTTAATTTAGCTCAAGTTTCAAAATTCTTTTCACTCTCCTACTTTAGGTCTCAGCTCCTCTCCCCTTGCATGCAAGGTTCTCAACTCTTCCCACCTTAATTGGGATAGGCCTGAGTAAAATATTCCTCAACAGTATCTTCTTCTCTTTGTTCTAATTCCACATTAGTTTTCTTATTACATATTAGGTGTCCAAGGTAGCTTGACACTAGGAAACAATGTGCCTTGGAGAAGGGACAAAAGTATTCTGGTTAATGGAAAGTATTAAGCACCACTATAAATTAATGACTCTGCTTTGTGATCTATATCTCAATCCTATGAGCAATTTTTGTTAATCTAGCACCAAGAAGCTGATCATTTTAAGGAAATTCATAAGATAAAATTTTTGGACCATCAACGCTAAAAGTCAAAGGATGGACTTTAGTCAGTTGAGCTAGTTGTCCTTCATTTGTGGCCTGTTAGTGTCCAATCAGCCCATTACCACTGTCTCACCACATGTTTATTTAATCCCAGGAAGGAATATAATGTTTTTTATAAAAGTGAAGAGAAGATATTTAGGGTATCAAAGGGTTGACTAAATCAACTCTTAAGTTGGAATAAGAATTGCTTCAACAACTATGAGATAATGGATTTAATATTTAAAATTCTTCCTCTCAAATGTTTTCAACCAGAAGATAAATAAAAATTTGTCCAGTGTTGGGATTTGATATCAATGCCAACTTCCTTATATAAGTTGAAATATCAAGAATCAAAATGATCCAACAGTATTTACATTTACAAATAAGAAGGCCCAGAGAAGTAAGAAAGATGTTATCATTATTCCATCTAAAATGTGATAGAAGGAATTAGAAACCAATTTTCCATTTTGCTTAAATAAAATAAACAGACTCCAAATTATTTACTATAACATCAATCTTAAATGCGCTGATTTTTCTTTTAGTGTATAAAATATTTTCAAGCTCATATTTTTTAAAAAAGTTTTCAAATATAAAAACGTTTTCAAAGATAGACTCCTATAACTGACCAAATGTTGTATGTTATTCTATGGGGTATTCAAATCAAATCAAGAACAAATTTTCAGTTAGGATTCAAGGAAGAGTAGAAGAAAATATAAATAGTATTCTCTGGATATTAAAGATTTTAAATTATTAAAGAACTTTATAAAAATTAATTTATATATTTTATAATAGATAAAGAAAACATATTTTAACAATTATTTGATATTTCTTTCCTCTTAGAAAAAGATAACATCTCTTTATAATCCAGGTATTACTTACAATTAAGTGACTATGGCAATGACAACAATTTGATATTTCACTTCTAGGTTAATCCAAAAAGTGGCTTCACGTTTTCATAAGCCACACAGCCAATGCCTACTGCAGGAAGCACCTTTATGATGTTTGGGGTGAAACCCCTGTAAAATCCCAGTTTTCCTTCCTTGGTATATATTTCTTGAATGAGCTGAACCATAGAAGTTATTTTTCCTTTTTCTACTAGAGCTATAAATTGGAAAAAAAAGTATAATTCAATATTTAATATTTATAAATTAAGATAATCCAAAGAAAAATGAGAATTTACAGAGACTGAAATTACTTCAGAATATATCTCTTTCCCTACCTGTAGAAGGTCTTGTGCTGTTCAATATGGTTGCCATTGGACACATGTGGCTATTTTTTTTAACTTAAATAAAATTAAGAAGTTATTGCCTTAGTTGCACTGGCAACAATCCCAAATGCCCAATATTCACTTGGGAATAGTGGCTATCATACTGGACAGCACAGATACAAAATATTTCCATCATCACAGAAACTTCTATTGAACAACACTTGAAAGTCTTTCACGGGGGGCCTCAAAGAAGTATTTCAAATTGGAATTGACACAAATAAAGAGAGGAAAGGATGGGTGATGGGATGGATTCTCCACCTGGAGAATATAAATTAAATCAAAAATCTAACTAAAAAGACAAGAAGAAAGAGAATGTAAAAGAATATCACTTAACACATAATTCTTAAACAGCTTAGTCAAGAAGATAACAATAGGATTGTATGGTTTTTTTTTTCTCCTAGAAAAGTGATAAAGACATTTTCTTAAAAACTAAATTCCTAACATTTCACTGACAGAAACAAAACAGATATCCTCCCTTTTCTTAGCATCTCTTCCTTAAGTCAACTGGAAAAAAAAATTGAGTTCCATTCCACAAATGTATTAAGTTCCAATTGCAGAATACGACCATAATAGCAGAACTAGGGGAAAATTACACATTCATATGGAATAACTGTTAATTTGAAAAAGCGTAATATTTTCCATTATTCTGCATGGTACTTTCTAATTATGAACTCCTTAAAGAGATCATCAGTAACTGAAGAAAATGTGGAGAGTTCCAAACAAGATTTTGAGATGAAATAAAATCTAAAATTCACAAAAAACTCTAGTCAGTAAAGTAATAAATTCAAGATTCTTGTTTATCAACTCTAGAGTTTTTCTGTTTTTGAAATCATTAATTTATACTCATTTAAAACATAATTTTAAACTTAGATATTATTCATTTATTAAAAAAAAAAAAAAAAAAAAACAACTCACCTGAAGCCTGCATGCGAGTCCTAATAAGATTCAGAGGGAAACTGGCTAACTGACCACAAGTATTAGACAACGTACTACATCCCAACAAAATCATTATCCCAGGATTCACAGAGTTTCCTGCATAATTTTCTAACCAATAATTCTTCAAAACCTGGTAGAGAAGACAGCAGTAAATATATTACTGTGCAACTGCTATGCAACTCTAAATGGAATAAAGTTTTAGTAAGGAGGGGTTATCCCTGTAGTCTTATCAGGAACAGGGTGCACTGATGTTTTCAAACCAACATACAACCTCAGTTTTTGAGTTCCCCTATGTTTTCATCTGTTTTTTGGTGTTTTTGTTTGTTTGTTTGTTTGGTTTCCTTTGCTTGTTCTTTGGTTTGTGATTGTACTTAAAAATCTGGAGATTCTCACAGGGATTACCAGAATATTGTAGTGAGGAAGACTGCACAATCTACTCTAGGTTAACAAAATCATATTTTCTCAACTTTTTTAAGAGCCCTCTTTCCCTATTTTCTCTTTCTTGAATAAAAGTGACTGGAAGAAATTAAGAAATAGTGAGTTTAAAATATCACTAAGTGCTTTCAGAACTGTACATTTATTAAAGGACTATAACTTTACCATTATTCACTGCAATGATGTACACTTGGGTGCTTTTGAAAAAATAAATTTTGAAATGTCTTCACTCAGAATGCACTTATTACAGTCATGTAACAATACAAAGAGAAATATGTAATGGCATCTGGCAAATGTATAAAGAAGAAGATACTGACCTGTAGAAATCAAAGAATGAAGACAGTCCAACATAAACACCAGCAACAAATTTATTGTAATAAGATCATAGATGCAAGAAAACAAAAAGGAAAATAAACACATGCTATAATATTCAATACTCTAAACATCTACAAAAATATAAGTGTACTTTTAAAAGTGCTAAAGTAAGTTATCTGTCTTTCACATGATGGTGACACTACTTGCCAAAAATACCACTGGGCTTGTATCTAGAGAACTGTTCTTCCTGCATTGAGAATGAATTTATTCTAATCATACACTCTCACCTGGTTCTTATGATGAAATGGTATGTATATTGCTAAGATGTTCTTCCTGAAACAGATGTATGACCATGGAAATGAAATGATCAGCTGAAAGGGGAGTAAGCGGGCATCTTGCCTGTGCGTTACACTATCAGCCTTTTTGTCCTACCTTCATCCTGCCTTTCTTTCTTAAACCACAATTACTCCTGTCCTCCATTCTCATTTTTACAAGTGTGTGATAATATCTCAACTTTCATAATCTTACTTATACAACAGATTCTTCTGGGCAGTTACAAAATCTGAATCCTAGGCCTGTCCTCAGGATATTTTTAATATCCTTTTAAATCTATTTATTCACTTATTTTGAGACCAAGTTATAAGACTGGCCAATTTTTGTATTTTTGGTCGAGATGGGGTTTCACTATCCTGCCAAGGCTGGTCTCGAACTCCTGGGCTCAAGGGATCCAACCCCCTCAGCATCCCAAAGTGCTAGAATCATAGGCGTGAGCCACTGCGCCTGGCCTCCTGGGGATAATTAAATGAGAATATCTCAGGATGTGGCCCGATAATCCTATTTTTTTAAAGATCCACAGGTAGGTGATTCTGATATGCATCCAGGATTTAGAACCAAAATTTTATCAGAACTTAAAATTATTGTTAACAAAAATTGATTCATGAAAAAAACACCAAACAAAAACTTATTACTAGAATACCAAATATGTAACATATAAGTTGAAAAGTCAAATAAAACCATTTAATTCACTCTTAGACTGAAGTTACTTTAATGAAAAGTCATTTATAACCATATTTCTATAATAAAAACTTATGCCATATTTTCAAATCTAACATATAATGTCGTACTATGAGAATAAACTCACCTCATAAACAGCAAAATCTATACCTGCATAAGGTACAATGCCTAGCAAGTTAGGAGCATAACCTTTGAAAAAGGATCTGACACCTTCTTGTTTTAGAAGCTTCTTGCCACAGTCAATAATCCCTGAATACTCTCCAGTCTTACCTACAGCCAGTCTGGTCTTTAATACCTAAATGGGAAAGAATATAATAAAGATATATCGATCAGATTCACCCATCTTATCTAGCAATCCACGGAGTTGCATTATCTCATGATGTTTATAAATCACAGAAATAATAAAGCAATCATAAACACGATTGTAACTTCTCGATAATTGCCTCTTACTAATGAACAACTAATACAGTGCAGAGATGCTTGTAATTATACAAACAGGAAAATAAAATCAATCCTGGGGCCTTTGAGTGATATATCCATGCAAATTCCTTTAATGTGCTGAAAGGCAACATGTTCTGAAATAAATTCATTATTGCTTCAGAATAAAGAAAGCCAGAATTCAAGGTAAAACATATATGATCATGTTAAAAATAGTCAGTATGAATAAAACATTCTATATATGCTTAAAGTACATACTCTGGTAACTATTTTAACAGTGAGACCCATAAAGTGTAATTTTATATGACTTGGGCTCATTCTGTGCTCATAAAGTATTGATATCCCAGAAGCTATGAGGACAATAGTAGGCCCCAGTAGGATGAATATGATTAATATCCTTTTCACAATTTAATTCTCCTGATAGAATCTCACTCCTTGTCATCTTAATTTCCATTCATTTAAAAGTCCTTTATACATGCTTGGAGAAATGGCTCTCTAAAACAGCTAAGACATGTACCCCTTGTATCTAAAATAAAAATTGAATTTTTTAAAGTATAAACTTTGTCTTGATTGAGAAAACTGTGTATCTTGATGGGGCAGCCTCTTAGTGGTCAGTAGAAAGCTTTTTGTTTTATGGACTTCTCTGCAGACCTAGACACTTTAGATAGTCTCATTTTTAAAACTTTATCCTCTACAAGGCAGTGCATTCTCCTCTTACCCAAGTAAATCTTTTCTGTGTGCTTCACTGGCATGTTTTTCTCCTCTCACTCCCTACATTAAGATCTTCTCAAAAGTCTTCTTCCCAGCATTTTTTTAAACATTCCTTTTTTAATAGACAATCCCCTGGCTTCAAATAACACCTCTCTCAGGTGACACACCAACACTTGAAGTCTTAAGTCTCAGTATCACATTTGCAATGGCCTACTGAAAATCATAAGTTGGTTGTCCCATCAACAACTCAATTTAAATATGTGTAAATCTGAGCTCATCACCTCTCTGAGTCTGGCTCACTTCCTCCATTCTCTGTTTCAGAGACGTAACTCAGAGCAACTTTCCTAAACACTCAGGCACAGGACCCAAAGAGAACTTCACCTTCTTCCTTTCTCCCGCTTTCCACTTTTCAGGTTGACAGTTCTCAAGACAGCTCTATCATGAGTTAATTTCCCCCAGTCACTATCATACTTGGAACTCTTATTATCAGTTCCCTGAATGCTGGTAATGTCTTGCATCTGGTCTTCCCATCTTTCTAGTCTTTTTTGCTGTGTTGCACAGGCTGGAGTGCAATGGTGCAATCATGTTTCACTGAAACCTTCACCCATTGACAGAGGAGTGATCCTCTCACCTCAGCCTCCTGAGTAGCTGGTGCTACAGGCACACTCTATCACACCTGGCTAATGTTTGTATTTTTTGTAGAGATGAGGTTTCGTCATGTTTCCCAGGCTGGTCTCAAACTCCTGGGCTCACACAGTCCACCTGCCTGAGCCTCACAAAGTGCTGGGATTATAGGCATAAGCCACCGCACCCAGCTTCTATTCATGTCTTTCATGAAATCCCTAGCTTGAAATGATTTCTCCCCTTCTCAATTTCCATAGCACTTTATATTGAACTCTTTTCATAATTTATAATTTTTACTTTAGATTATTATTATTGATGTGCATGTTTAATTTCCCTCTCTAGACTACAAGCTACATAGCCAAAAATCCCTGTATGACTCTTCTCTGGCTCCTGCATAGCACCTAGTAAAATACCTTAAACTTAGTAGGTATACAATAAAAATTTATCCAATGAATAAATAAGTGATTCTATCACTCAATCAATCAACAAAATTGTTTATCTTCTTGGTTCATATACAATAATACCTTTGTCCTAAGTAACAACAACTGACTTTTTTTTTTTTTTTTTGGAGATGGAGTCTCACTCTGTCACCTAGGCTGGTATGATCTCAGCTCACTGCAACAATCTCTGCCTCCTGGGTTCAACTGAATCTGCTGCCTCAGCCTCCCAAGTACTGGGATTATACGTGTGCACCACCATACCCAGCTAATTTTTGTATTTTTAGTAGAGATGGAGTTTCACCATATTGCCCTGGTCTCGAACTCCTGACCTTAAGTGATCCGCCCACCTTGGCCTCCCAAAGTGCTGGGGTTATGACATGAGCCACCGTGCCCAGCCACCAACTGAGTCTTGATATGATTTTAATCCTATAGCTCTAAAGCTGCTTAGTGTACTTAACTGAGATTCATTTATAAAAAGTTATAATTTGCATTAAAAGTATGACTTTAGTTAAAATTTTATAATACATACCTCCATGGGGTAAATACAGGTCTGGGCAGTTACACCAGCCAATGATCCAGATATAAATCTTTCAAAAATTCCTAAATGAGCACCATCAAAACTAAGCAATTTCTTATACTGTATAAAAATTGAAATGTATAATATTAATGAAACAAGCTACATATTGTTTCTATATTTATAACATTAATTAGGAGTATAAAATTTTATTTAAAAGTATACTAGATACCCAATATTAGCACAACCTAGTAGAATTCCTGACTTTAACTTTTATGTAACTAATTGTAATAAGTAAATTGATAATTGATAATAAGTAAAGCCCTTTCATTTAGACTCTCATTTCCTTTTTTCTTTTTTTGCAGAATAAGTTGACAATATTAAATCACTTTAAACATATTTATGAATATGCTATTTCATAAGAGGTATGCAAATGACATAAAGGAGAGAAAGATTGTATCTTTTCTATCTTTTCAGCACCACATTTTACATATGGAAGGCACTTAATATTGTTTGGTTACTGGATAATCAAAAATAGTAACTTAATGTGGGCTTCTTATTTTTAGAAGAAACACTTTACTTCTTAGCCTAAGTAATAGCTAGTATATCACAAAAAACACATGGAAAAAAGGAAAATGTAACTCTAACCCTATAGGTCAGGCTTCCCAGGAAGTAAAGTCAAGTTTCATGGAGATTAAAACTGGAAAATCATTTAAGATCTAAGCCAGCTCTAGTAAGCACATTCTTTATCATAAATACTATATCTAGTTTTCATTATATTCTTCATTTTAGTAACAGAGCAGACTCGGTTACAGAACATTTTCTTTTGCTCCTTGTTAGATAGGTTGTGTGGCTAAGTGACTAATTTTGACCAACGTGCTGTGAAGGGAAGTTGCGTATACAAATTCTGAGACATCACCTTAAAGATGTTTGTCTTTCCTCTACCTGAGAAATGGCAAAGGCAGGTACAACCTTTGAAGCCATGTATGGAAGATGGCAGAGCTGTACTGTTAACCCTGGACCACCTGCCCCTATCTTATTTAAGTTACTGTATTTTGGAATGTCTTTGTTACGATATCTTAGAATAAACCCTAACAAGTATAGAAATTTGTTCCTGGATGTAGGGTGCTACTATAACTAAAACCTAAAATATGTGGCACTTGCTTTATTGTTAGGAGAGGACACAGCTATTACAGGCTAAGAAGGCGATGATCTTTTTGATGTTTTACAGAAATGCTTGACTGAACTGCCTCCTGGGATAACTTTGAAGGTAGACAGTGTGCTTTTTGAGCCTGAAGTTCTAGGAAAACTCATTGTAAAATCTCAGTATGTTGGTTAGTGTTGTTTGTCCTTGCTGCTTTTAGGAAGATCTGTGAAACAATGCTAAAGTATTGCTCTAATTTATGCCTCAAGGGCTTCTCCAAGCCAATTTACAAGCAGAAGCTGTAGGAATGGAGCTCTGCTAAGGGAGCTTTCTTTGCCTGGATTAAAAGTCAAGAAACATGGCACTTCAGATGTGAAAGTCACCCGCTTCTGTATCCCAACTGAAGGAAATAAGATTATACTAAAAAGCTTGGCTATCTGGAAAAATCACATGTTGCTATAATAATCTCAAAGCTCACTGATCACAGATCACTATAATAGATATAATACTAATGAAAATGTTTGAAATGTTGCAAAAAATTGTCAAAATGTGACACAGACACAAGTGAGCACATATTGTTGGAAAATGGTGCTGATAGATTTGCTTAATGCAGGGTTGCCACAAACCTTCAGTATGAAAAACAACAGAAATCAAAAAGAAAAAACGGAAAGAAAATGCAATATCTGCAAAGCAAATAAAGCACAGCATTGTATCCTGTACCTGAAACTGAGCCGTTGCTTGTGTCTGATACGGGTTCCCCTATAAACAAACTCTTGCAGGACAAGTCCTTGGATGACCTTGACAACAAAGATCTTCCCTTTCTTGCTTGTAATTCTCAAGAATAACTGTAGAATGTGCTGGAAATGCAACATCCTGAGATAGGGGAAACTGGTCAGACTAGCCTGGGCTCAGTCGCCAAGCCTCCTAAAACAGGATGTACTGCAGCACTAGCCCAGCATGCCAAGTTGCCCGAGTATAAAACCTAGAGCTGAGTGCCTTTCGGAGTCCCTCAGCTGCAGCGTGATATGGGAGACATGTAGGTAAGACTCCATGCACCCTGGATGGCCTTCCTCAGCTTTGGGGGACTGGCTCACCATGAATTCTCGGCTACTGTTGGCCCTTGCTGTCTATCTGTGAGTAATAAAATTCCTTCACTTAACTTATAGTGTGAGTGTTCTCTCTCATCAGAACCGTGCAAGTGGTAGAGTAACCAATGCATAGTGAACCTGCTTCATAACCCTGAGACAAGGCATTGGAGGCGATGCTAGAAAACACTAGCAGGGGACTGAGGATGTGTGAAAGGGAATAGTGAAAGCTGATAAAGTATGTGTTGCTAAGCATGTTGCCATGGTATGCAACTAGGGCTTAATCTTGTGAAGAACTTCTGGGAAATAATGTAGAACATAGACTTCAGAATTATCCCACCCAACTGAACAAGTGATGGGTATTAGTGAAGGCTGCGTTCAGGGGCCTTAATTCTCTATCATTTCCAGCCTGCCATTTCCAGAAACAGAACAGACTCCAGGGGCCAAAGAAAGACCATAAGCAAATAAATTTTAGATACTGGCAGGTAAAAGTCAGGTCATCTTTCACTGATATGATAAACCCCAAGGATACATAGGTGAGTACTTATATATATGGTGTTTTACTGCATGGTAGTAATAGTGAATGGGGTAATGATAGCAAACAAGGACAGAGAAGAACAAAGCAACTAAAAGTTCAGATTCCTCTGGGATAAAAGCTTGTGTTACCCATCAGACAAAAAAGTAGCCAAAGTACCCAAAGGTGATAGCAAATTTCAAGTATAGTTTTGAGAACAGTTACAACAGTATTGGTTGTAATTCCCTCCTGTTGGGTAGAGGAAACAGCATATGAGAAGGACCTGAAATAAAAAGGACCCTGGTGTATGAACTAGAATAAGTGAAAAAAAAAAGCCAGTTTGGCTGCAAAGAAGAATGAAAATAAAGAAGAGGGCAGAGGCCAAGTCATTTTGCACCTTGCTAGTCAATTTAAGGATTTTGGATGTTGCAATTAAGAGAAGTGAGTGACCACTGGAGGGTTTTAAGGTAGAGAGATGACATACCAGATTTAGTTTTTTAAGAGACTACTCTAGTAGCAATGTGAAAACCAGATTGTACCCTAGTATAAAGAGGGATCTTCTCAACCACAAATTCTCCCCGTGAGGAAAAAGGAGAGAAGAGAATGCTAGCAGCCTTCACCACAGAGGACCTAATCATGAAGGCACCTGTAATCTTGGTTGCCAGGGATCACTGCAGTCTTTGCTGATGTGGACCTAAAGCTGATAAGATGCCTTCAGTCTATGCTACTATACTTCCCCTTTAAACAAAGCTGCCACACTCCAGCCATCCACACCCTCACACCTACCTGCAAGTAATGGTTCCCCCCCACCAAAGCCAGTCTGTAAACCCTAGAAGAGATGACTCTTCAAATGTGCAAATGCAAACAAAACGGCACAAAGAACATAGAAAAAAAATCATGAAAACTTTTTATCACCAAAATGAATACAAAAATTTTCTGAGGCCGGGCGCGGTGGCTCAAGCCTGTAATCCCAGCACTTTGGGAGGCCGAGGCGGGTGGATCACGAGGTCAAGAGATCGAGACCATCCTGGTCAACATGGTGAAACCCCGTCTCTACTAAAAAAAAAAAAATAAAAAAAAAAAAAAATTTTCTAGTAACTGGACCCAAAGAAATGGAGATCTACAAATTGCCTGTCAAATAACCCAAAGTAATTGTTTTAAAGAAGTTCAACAAACTAGAGAAACATCTGTCATGTTGAAGACAGGTCATTTGAAATTATCTAGAAGAGAAAAAAGAAAAAAGAATGAAAAAAAGAAAGTCTATAGAATTTATGGGACACTATCAAGCAAATCAATATATGCATTATGGAAGTTCCAGAAAGAGAAGAAAAATAAAAGAGAAGTAGAGAGCTTATTTAAAAAAAAATAACAGCTGAAAACTTGCCAAATCTGGAAAGGGAAATGGACATCCAGGTTCATGAAACTCTAAGATTTCCCAAACAGGATCAACCCAAAGAGGACTACAATAAGACACTTTAAGATCAAATTAAATTGCCAAGGTGAAAAACAAAGAGAATTCTGAAAGCAGCAAAAGAAAAGTGACCCATCATATATAAAGTGACCTCATAAAACTATTAGTGAATTTCTCAGCTGAAAGATATATGTCACAGCAGAGTGTGAAATGATACAGTCAAAGCACTAAAGAAGCAAACTTTTTCAACCAATAATACTATACCTGGAAAAATTATACTTTAAAATGAGAGAGAAAATATTTCCCAAGCAAACAAAAACTGAGGGAATTTGTCAACGCTATATCTGTTGTACAAGAAATGCTTAAGGGAATTCTCCAAATTGAAAAGAAAATACGCTAAACAGCAATGCAAATACATGTATAATAATAAATCTCACTGGAAAAGGTAAATATATTGACAAATACATATTGACGTAACATTGTAATGGGGATGCACAAATTACTTTAAATGTAATATAAAAGTTAAAAGATAAAAATTTGTTAGGAAAAGAAACTATCAACAGAGTAAATAAACAACCTACAGAATGGGAGAACAATTTTGCACACTATGCATTTTACAAAGGTCTAATACCTAGCATCACAAGGAACTTAAACAAATTTACAAGAAAAAAACAACCCCATAAAAAATTGGGCAAAGGACATGAACAGATAGGTCTCAAAAGAAGATATACATGCGGTCAACAAGCACATAAAAAAATCTCAACATCATTAATCATTAGAGAAATGATCAAAACACAACAAGATACCATCACACACCAGTCAGAATGACTAGTATTAAAAAGTCAAAAAATAAAAGATACTGGCGAGATTGTGGAGAAAAAGGAACATTTATATGCTGTTGGTGGGAGTGTAAATTAGTCCAAGCATTGTGGAAGACAGTGTGGTCATTCCTCAAAGACCTAAACACAGAAATGCCATTTGACCTAGCAATCCCATTACTGGGTATATACCTAAAGGAATATAAATCATTCTGTTATGAAGACATTTGCACACATATGTTCACTGCAGCACTAAGTCACCATAGCAAAGACATGGAATCAACCTAAATCCCCATCAATGATAGACTGGATAGATATACATCATGGAATATTATGCAGCCATAAAGAAGAATGAGATAATGTCCTTTGCAGGAACACGGATGGAAATGGAGGATATTATCCTTAGGAAATTAATGCAGGAATAGAAAATCAAATACTGCATGTTCTCACTTATAAGTGGGAGCTAAATGATGAGAACACATGGAAACATAGAGGGGTCCACACACACTGGTACCTATCAGAGGGTGGAAGGTGGAAAAAGGGAGAGGGTCAGAAAAAATAACTAATCGGCACTAGGCTTAATATGTAGGTGATGAAATAATCTGCAAAATAAGGCCCCATGACACACATTTACCTGTGTAAGAAGCCTGCACATATGCTCCTGAACAGAAAAGTTCAAAAATAAAAATAAAAAATAAAAACTTTTTTTTTTTTGAGATGGAGTCTTTCCCTGTCACCTAGGCTGGAGTGCAGTGGCACAATCTTGGCTCACTGCAACCTCTGCCTCCCAGGTTCAAGTGATTCTCCTGCCTCAGCCTCCTGAGTAGCTGGGTTTACAGCACATGCCACCACGCCCAGCTAATTTTTGTATTTGTAGTAGAGATGGGGTTTCACCATGTTGGTCAGGCTGGTCTTGAACTCCTGACCTCATGATCTGCCCACCTCAGACTCCCAAAATGCTGGGATTACAGGTGTGAGCCTCCGTACCCGGCCAAAACCTTTTAAAAATTAAAAAAATTGTTAATAAAGACACAATTTATATTGTGTCTTTTTATAAAGTAGCAAATTCTGATGATAAGAACACAAAGTGAGAAAGGGAATTAAAGTGTAGAGTTTTTGTGTGCGACTGAAGTTAAGTTGTATCAATTTAAAATAGATGATTAAAATTACAAATATTTTATGCAAGTCTCAAAGTAACCACAAAAAATCTCTAATGGATACACAAAAGATTAAGTGAAAAAAATCAAAGCATATAATTGGAAAAAAAAATCATAACCAAGAAAGACAGGAAGAAAAGAAAACAGCTGCAAAACAGACATTAAACAATTAATAAGATGGCAATAGTAAGTTTTCACCTATTAATAATTACTTTAAAGGTAAATGCATTAAACTCACCAATCAAGAAACATAGAGTGGCTGAATGGATACAAGAGACCCATTATGTATATGTATATATTTTTTTTATTTTTAAAAAATAACAGCTGAAAACTTGCCAAATCTGGAAGGAGAAATGGATATCAAGGTTCATGAAACTCTAAGATTTCCCTTAGAAAATCTTACATATATATATATATATATACATATGCTGGGTTTTTTTTTTTTCATTTTTTTTGAGATAAGGTTGTCTTGCTCTGTCATGCAGGCAAGAGTGCAGTGGCGTACTCATAGATCACTGCAGCCTGGAACTCCTGGGCTCAAGTGATCCCCTTGCCTCAGCCTCCTGAGTAGCTAAGAATATAGGAAGAGCTATTTTTTTTCTTTTTATAGAGTTGGGGGTCTCACTATATTGTTCAGTCTGGTCCAGAACTCCTGGCCTCAAGTGATCCTCCTGCCTTGGTCTCCAAAAGCAATGAGATTACAGGTGTGAGCCACCATGTGTGACCTCACTTTATATTTAAAGACACATATGGGGTGAAAGTAAAGGTATAGAAAAAGATAGTTCATGCAAAAAGTAACCAAAAGAAAGCATGCAGGGCTATACTTAGACAAAAGAGACATCTCCAAAGATAAAGAAGGATATTATATAATGATAAAAGAGGTGATTGAACAGAAAGATATAACAAATATAAATATATATGAACACAACATCAGGGTTCCTAAATATATAAAGTAAATATTGACAAAACTGAAGGGAAAGATAGCAACACAGTAATAGTAGGGAACTTTAATACCCCACTTTCAATCATGGATAGAATTCCCAGACAGAGTATCAATAAAGAAACAGGTGACTTGAACAACAGGTAAACAAAATGAACCTAACAACTATATATAGAACTTACCACCCAACAGCACCAGCAGAATACCCATTCTTCTCAACATACATGAAATATTCTCCAGTACAGACCACATGTTAGGTTACAAAACAAGTCTTAACAAATTTAAGAAGACTGAAGTCAGTCCAAGTATCTTTTATGACCACAATGGAATAAAACTGGAAAACAATAAACAAGAAAATGAAAAAATTGACAAAAATGTATGCATATTAATTGACATACACTTGAACAACTAATAACTTTTTCAAAACCAATTTAAATCCTAATTTCTTTTTTTATTTTTGAGACAGAGTTTCAATCTTGTCACCCAGGCTAGGGTGCAGTGGTGCAATCTCGGTTCACTGCAACCTCTGCCTTCCAAGTTCAAGCGATTCTCCTGCCTCAGCCTCCCCAGTAGCTGGGATTACAAGTGCCTGCCACCATGCCCAGCTAATTTTTTGTATTTTTAGTAGAGACAGGTTTTGCCATGTTGGGCAGGCTGGTCTCAAACTCCTGACCTCGGATGATCTGCCCGCCTTGGCCTCCCAAAGTGCTGGGATTACAGGCATGAGCTGCCATGCCGGACCAAAGCCCAATTTCTAAAATGAAACCAAAAGATAATTTTAAGCACATCTTGAAACAAATTGAAAACAAATGAGATATCAAACCTTATAGGTTGCAGCACAAGTAGTACCAAGAGGGAATTTTATAGCAATATATGCCTGGATTAAAAAAAAAAAGAAGAAAAGGAAGATTTCAAGCAATCAACCTAATTTTATACTTGAAGAAAAACAAACTAATCCCCAAATTAACATAAAGAAGAAACTCACAGGGATTAGATAGTAGAGCTAAATCAAGTAGAGAATAGAAAGACAATAAAAGAAATTAACAAAGATGAATTGTTTTTTTTTCTTGAAGATAAACAAAACTGACAAAACCATAGCTAGACTAAAGGAAAAAAAAAGAGAAGGCTTAAATAACCAAAATTAGAAATAGGCCAGGCATGGTGGCTCACACCTGTAATTCTAGCACTTCGAGAGACCAAGGTGGGCAGAACACCTGAGGTCACCAGTTTGAGACCAGCCTGGCCAACATGGTGAAATCCCGTCTTTATTACAAAAAAAATTAGCTAGGTGTGGGGGGCGGGCACCTGTAATCCCAGTTGCTCAGGAGGCTGAGGCTGGAGAATTGCTTGACCCTGGGAGGAAGAGGTTGCAGTGAGTGGAGATCACACCATTGCACTCCTACCTGGGTGACAGAGCAAGACTCCATCTCAAAAAATAAAATAAAATTAGAAATAAAAAGGAGTATTATGTTACAAAAATAAGGATTATAAGAGACTGATAAGGGTTATAAGAATTATATGCCAACAGATTGAATAACTTGAGATAAACTGATGTATTCCTAGGAAAATACAATCTACAAAAATCTGAATGAAGAAGAAATAGAAAGCCTGAACATACCAATAACACAAAGGAGATTGAATGAATAATCAAAAAATTTCCAACAAAGAAAAGCCAAGGACCAGATGACTTCATGGACGACTTCTACCAAACAGTCAAAGAATTAATGCCAATCTGTTTCAAACACTTCCAAAAAGTGGAAGAAGAGGGAACACTCCCATATTTATTTTATGAGGACAGCATCATGCTAATATCAATCCAAACAAAGATAACAAAAAAAATAAAAAATGAAAGAAAACTACAGGCCAATATCCCTAATGAACACAGATACAAAAAAATCCTTCATAAAGTACTAGCAAACTGAATTCAATAGCACATTAAAAGGATCACACACTATGACCAAGTGGGATTTATCCCTGGGTTGCAAAGATGGTTCAGTATACTCAAATCAATTAATGTGATAAACACAATAAGAAAATGAAAGAAAAAAGACATGTAATTATCTTAATAGGTGCAGAAAGAGCATTTGACAAAATTCAACATCCATTTATAATTAAAATGCTCAACAAAATAGCCATAGAGGGAACTTACCTCAACACAATAAAGTCCATATATTAAAAGTCCACAGCTAACATCCTAATCAGTGGGAAAAAAAAATAGAAAGCTTTCCCTCTAACATCCAGTATAAGGCAAAGATGCCCACTCTTACCACTTCAACATAGTATTGAAATCTAATTGAAGCAATTAGACAAAAATAAGAAAAGACATAACTAAAGAAGTAAAATGATCTCTGTTTGTGATGACATGGTCATATATGCATAAAATTCTAAAGACTCATCTCCCCAAAAATGTTATAACAAACAATTCAGTAAATTTTCAGGACAGAAAAATCAACATACAAAAATTCACTAGTGTTTCTGCACACAAACAATTAACTATCTAGAAAGGAAATTAAGAAAATCATAATCTTTAATCTTTTATGCCATTCACAATAGCACAAAAGATTAAAATATATAGAAATATACTTAAAGAGGTTAAAGTCTTATAAACTGAAAATTATAAAACATTGTTGAAGGAATTAAAGAAGATACAGATAAATAGAAAGACATCCATGTCCATGGATTGAAAGAATTAACATTGGTCAAATGTCCATACTACTCAAAGCTATCTACTAATTCATCATAATCCCAATAAAAATTCCAATGTTATTCCTTCCATAGCAATAAAAAAATTCTAAAATTCATATAAAACCACAAAAGACCCTGAATAAACAAATCAATCTTGAGAAAGAGAAACAAAGCTGGGAGCATAACCACTTTCCAATTTCAAAACATATTAATTATAAAGCTATAATAAGCAAAACAGGATGGTAATAAACACAGACAACTACACCAGTAGAACAGAAGAGAAAGCCTAGAAATAAACCCACTTATCTACAGTCAACTGATCTTTGACAAGATGCCAAGAACACTCAATGGAGAAAGGATAGTCTCTTCAATAAATAGTATTCGAAAAATTGGATATTTACATGTGGAAGAAAGAGACCCTTGTCTCACTCCATATACAAAAAAACAACTAAAAATAGAATAAAAACTTAAACATCAAGCCTAAAACAATACAAACTATTAGAAGAAAACATAGGAGAGAAGCTTCTTGACATTGATCTGGGCGATGATTTTTCAGATATGAAAAGCCCAGGTAGCAAAAGCAAACATAAACAAGAGTGGTTACCTCAAACTAAATAGCTTCTGCTATTTAGGAAATAAGTGAAAGGAAAAGGAAATAAGTGGCATAGTGAAAAGGCAAACTATAGAATGAGAGAAAATATTTTCAAATCATATATTTGATAAGGGTTTAGTATGCAATATCGATAAGGAACTCATACAATCAATAGCAAAAGAAACAAATAACCTGATTGTAAAATGAACAAAGAACTTGAATAAACATTTCTTCAAAAAAGACATACAAATGACCAACAGATATATGAAAAGCTGCTCAACATCACTACTTGATTCTGGATATTGGCCCTTTGTCACATGGGTAAATTGCAAAAATTTTTTCCCATTCTGTTAGTTGCTGGTTCACTCTAATGATTGTTTCTTTTGCTGTACAGAAGCTCTAGAGTTTAATTAGATCCCATTTGTCTATTTTGGCTTTTGTTGCCAATGCTTTTGGTGTATTAGTTATGAAGTCCTTGCCTATGTCTATGTCCTGAATGGTTTTGCCTAGATTTTCTTCTAGGGTTTTTATGGTGTTAGGTCTTACGTTTAAGTCTTTAATCCATCTGGAGTTAATTTTAGTGTAAGGTGTCAGGAAGGGGTCCCGTTTCTGCTTTCTAAACATGGCTAGCCAGTTTTCCCAACACCGTTTATTAACACCAAGCACGGAATTCTAATTGTGTATTGCCAATTAAATGTGTCATTTCAAGTAATTTATCCTCTCTTGCCTCAATTTTTACATCTATAAAATGATGACACTAGGTTCCTTACTTAGTAACACTCAGTGATATGCTGGCACTATTCTGGGAATGATGCTATGGTCCCTATTCTAAAGCAGCAAACTATTTTTCTGGAAGACATGGTTTAAAACATGGGTTTCAAAAGAAAGAACACAAACTGGTTAAGTGAAAGAGACTGCTTGGTATCCCAAGAATTGATTTTCCTTTTTTCCTAAGAAATAAAAATTTACAGTTGTGCATATTGTTTCCCAGCTAAAGACTATATACTTAGATTCCCTTTCAACTAGATGTGTTCATGTGTCCAAGTTTTGGTTGATAATATATAAGCACAAGTATTGTATGTCACTTTGGGGAAGTGTCCTGCATGGAAGGGGACATGCCCTTCTTTGCTTCTTCCCCTAGTTGTTGCCTGAAACTTCGATGTCATTGCTGGAGTTCCATCTAAGACTCATGGAGACAAGGACCATACCCTACAGATGATACATAGTGAGCTGGTTGCAAGTGAGTTTCTTTTCACCTTCAAGGCACTTCCATGCCAGTTCTGAATTCTCTGTCCTCAGACTTTGGGAGAAAGAAATAAATTTCTATCTTACTTAAGTCACTATTATTTGGGGTTTTCTGTCACATGCATCTGAACCTGATTCTAGTTTACATAAGTGGCACAGCCAATAAGCATACTAGGGCAGAAAGAGCAGACACCGAAGTAGGTTACTTCTCAGGAAGGGAAAGACTTCAGTTCTTGAAATAATTTAGATACGTTAGAAGGGGAAAAAGGGTAACTCAATGAGAAAGAAAGTGTGAGCAAAATCAAGGAGACAGGAAAAGCACAACGTGTTAAGGTATAATAAAAAGGTTCTTTTAATTGAAAAGAAGTATTTGTCAAGCAGCAGTACTGGACATGTTAAGTAGGGATAAATTATGGAAAGATCTAACGCTAGGAGAAGAACTTTATATGGGGTCCAAGAAGTAAAATACAATCTCTATTACAACTTAAAATATTAGAACTTATTTTACCTCACCCCACACAACACTCCTCCCATGATAAAGTGCTCTGATACGGGTCAAGGAAAGAAATTGAGTCCTCAAGAAAAATCTAGGGAAGTGGAAAATGGTTAACCAGAGAAGGTAGGGTTTCTAGACAGCGAGGAAACAAATGAGATTATATTAATAAATAAAATTGGGCAGGAGCAACTTCTGTTTTTTCATCATATGTGGCATTCCTTTCATTCTTTTTGTCCCCACAAGGTGGTGTGCCCTTGAAAAGGCTAGCAGTAACCAGGATGGGTCCTAAGGGAGCAGAAGTATGAAATGAGCCACTTAAGTCTGCTTCTAGTCAAGTCTGACACTAAACAGAGAAAAGGATGTCTTTTGTTGCTGATTTGTGATCCACTCCAGCTCATCAGGGTTGAAGACAAGAAAGAAATTTGAAGCCGAAGTCCTGTTCGTAATAAACAGTGCATTTAACTGGAGTGTCCTTTATGCCACATATGTGTCACCATAAATAGTGAGGATGACATACTGATGATTTAGGGTCCAGGCCATTTTCTTCCATCTGTGCCTTACCTTACAAATAACAGCACATATATTCCTAGTAACAATCATGAATACACAAACTGCTATGCTTCTTTTATACTTTACAACATAGTTTTTTTTTAAGCCAAAATAAAATTATGTATTTTGTTTGCTTATCTGCTACTTACATTTATTCATGATATTTTATTTGTTTTTTTTTTTTATTGTACTTTAGGTTCTGGGGTACATGTGCAGGGTACATGCAGGATTGTTGCTTAGGTACATACATGGCAAGGTGGTTTGCAGCCTCTATCCCCCCATCACCTATATCTGGCATTTCTCCCCATGTTATCTCTCCCCAACCTCCCCACCCCTGCTGTTCCTCTCCTAGCCCCCCCAGCATACCCCAGTGTGTGATGCTCCCGTCCCTGTGTCCATGTGTTCTCATTGTTCAACACCCGCCTATAAGTGAGAACGTGCAGTGTTTGATTTTATGTTTTTGCGTCAATTTGCTAAGAATGATGGTTTCCAGGTTCATCCATGTCCCTACAAAGGACACGACTCATCATTTTTTTTATGGCTGCATAGTATTCCATAATGTATATGTGCCACATTTTCCTTGTCCAGCCTATCATCGTATTTTTTGTTTTTCTTAAAGAAACAGGGTCTCACTCTGTCACTCAGTGTGGAGAACAGCCACACAATCACAGCCCACTGTAGCCTCAAACTCCTAGGCCCAAGCAATCCTTTCGCCTCAGCCTCCCAAGTAGCTGGGAATATAAGAGTGTGCCTCCACACCTGCTAAATTTTTTTATTTTTATTTTTTGTAGGGAAAGGATCTCACTGTTGCGTAGGCTGGTCTCGAATTCCTGGGCCCACATGATCCTCTCACCTCCCAAAGTGCTGCGATTATAGATGTGAGCCACTAAATTGATATTTGCATTTAGATAAACACTTCTTAAATTTCAGCATCTAATTTTGATAGAATATAAGGTCTAGAAGGCCAGAGACAGTATCTGTCTTGTTCTTTCATGTATTCCCATACATAAGACCTAGCTAGCACATGGTAGGCACAAAATAAATATTTAAATTTATGAAACTGCCAGAGTTCAAAACCTATTGAAAACAGGATTTTATAGATCTACATGCTGCCTCATATCCCTTTAGATTCATGACTACTGACTTCAACTGGACATTTGCTGCCAGCGGTCTTACTTTTTTCTTAATCCATTTGCTCTCCCACTCTCCTGGAAGACTATTTCACACTTTCTATTTCCTCAAACATCCAAATATGTCCTTGCTTCTCATTTCACAGAAGAAATTGAAGCACTAAGAAAAATGCTTCTCCAAACCTCCTACAACTGTGTCCACACGGTAGCCCTTCTCCTGTAACCATGGACGAAATGCCTCACCAAGGCCAAACCTTTCCATGAGCATTAGCTCCCATCTCCTCTCACCTGCTTAAAGATCCAAGGACAATCCCCTACCAACACCCCCCTCCTTTCCTGTATTATCACTTGTACTCACTCCAGCGGATTATTCCCCTAAGCACACAAATGTTGTTTCTTCCATTTCTAGAATGGAACATTCGCATAATCCCAGACTTCCTCCAGTTACCACTGCATTTCCCTTCTCCTCTTCACAGTAAAACTCCTTGAAAGAATTACCAATTTCTATATCCAATTTCTATCCTGTTTTCCCCATAGCTGTTGTCACCACCTGACATATCACATATTTCACTTGTTTAGCTATTGTCTCCTCCTACCTGTATTCTAATATAAATCTGACAAAGGAAGTTGGGTTTTGGGTGGTTGGATGGTTGATTGGTTTCCTGTTTTATTTGCTATGACATCTCCATCATCTAGAAGATAATCTGAACACACTAGGTATTCAAGAAAAATTTGTTAATAAAAGAAATACTTGCTGAATGAGTAAGCCAGTCCCCATTTCAGTCAGAGATGCATATTTTTAAGATGTGCATGCATTACAACTAAGTCCAGAGTCCACTCATCTATCTATTTGATGTTCAACTGTTTGGGTTAGAAAAGGATATGATCATTCTTTAATATTTTCTTAAAATATTGAGCTTCTAGTGACTTTATAAACAAGAGTCTACAAAATAAGCACTTTAATCCTATATGCTATAAAAATGTTTAAAGAAAGGAGAATTACTATAAGATTTTGCAGTGAAGATAGAAAACTTGAGAAGCACACAGAGCACTTTTGGACTCATGTGAGAGTAATATCTTATAATATTTGAAAATAGATATGTCTCATCTCAAAGTGAATAATCTAAATGAGATCAACGAATTTTAAAATTCAATGCAGTTTTTATCAGTTAATCACTTAGCTAAAGATGTTGGTCCAGTATTAATTAACAAATGAACTGAAATTTCTGTAAGATTTTCAAATTGTGCAAAGAAAAAATCAATGATGAAATGTTTTTTGAAGCCTTCCTACACTGTCACACTGACATTAAAAGATCTACTAATAGACTTCAGTTATCATAATATAGAGTAATTCATGGAACTTCTCTTATAAAGAATAGCAATATAAAAACACAAAAAATCAACTCAGAATAAACAGTCATTAGTGTTTACATTGAAAACTGCTGCTTGTGCACACTCCGATTTTCTCTTTCATGAAAGTCTGAATTTTTGGAATTAAATTTAAAATCTGATTTTTGTTTAAAATTCCACAGACAAAAATGTTTTTACCTGTTCATAGGCCCCAACCTTGAGTGCCGTCTCTGGTGCAATTTTTAAAACATTTACACCATTTCCTCGCCAAAGGGAAAAAATTCCTCCTTCTTTTACTAACTGCTCAAAACCAGTAATCAATCTCATTTTCCTTGACTTTAAACTGTGAACCTATAAATAAATAGCACATTTATTTGTTTTTCAATTCATTTTACTGGCTTTATGGCATTGGTATTGCTATTACTAATAAAAATAAACATACATATATGCATAAATTCATGATTTTCAACATCATTTTAATTACCCTCAGAGACATCTAAAACTGATACATTAATGTTTTCTTGTCCCAAAATATATACTTCAAATAATCTGACACATAAAAGAAAAAAATGACAATTTAAAGAAAGCAGAAATAAGTTAATTACCAGGGAATTTTAGCATAAATAAGATGCGTTGATGATACAAATATATTAGAACATTGTTAAAGAGTGCATTGAAATATGCAATGAATAAAGGATAGGTGAAAATACATCAAACTTTCAACAGTGGATATTCCTGGGTGGCAAGGTGTTATGGGTTAACATGTGTCTCCGAAATTTCATATGTTGAAATCCTAACCCTCATTCCTTCAGAATGTGACCTAGAGATAGGGTCTTTTTGAGTCGTTAAAGTGACATCATTAGAGAGTGCCCTGCTCTGACTGGAATCCTTATGAAAGGAAATCAGACACAGAGACAGGACACACACAGAGAGGAGATGAGGTGAAGAGACAGAGAAGCCTGCCTTCTGCAAGCCAAGGAAAGAGACCTGGAACAGATTATCTCTCATGCCCCTCAAAAGGAACCAACCCTGCCAACAACTTGATTTTCGACTGCTAGCCTCCAGAACCAAGACAATAAGTTTCTGTTATTTAAGCCAGTCAGTTTACAGAACTTTGTTATAGATAGCATCCCTGACAACCTCATACATGAGGAGTACAGGTCATTTTAATGTCTTGCTTTATACTTTTCTGAGTTTTTTGATTTTTCTAGTGTTTTATCTTATAATAAGAAAAAATGCTATTTTTAAGAAAGTAAAGTGCCCCACTGGCTGGGTGTGGTCGCTCATGCCTGTAATCCTAGCACTTTGGGAGGCCAGGGCAGGTGGGTCACGACATCAGGAGATTGAGACCATCCTGGCTAACATGGTGAAACCCCATCTCCATTAAAAACACAAAAAAATTAGCCAGGCATAATGGCACACACCTGTAGTCCTAGCTACTTGGGAGGCTAAGCCAGGAGAATTGCTTGAACCCTGGAAGCAGGGGGTGCAGTGATCCGAGATCATGCCACTGCACTCCAGCCTGGGCTACAGAGCAGGACTCTGTATCAAAATAAATAAAATAAAATAAAATGCCCTCCTGTCTATAAAATAAGAGAAAAATAATGGAAGAACAAGGCAAAATGAACATTCTCTTCTGTGCATAGAACAAATTTAGAAAATAATTTAGTGATATATTTATAGCCTTAAAAATGTTCATATCATTACTTACCCTAGAAACTCTTTAAACAAATAAATATGATAAAGATTAATAAACGGTGTTCATCATAAAATTATGAATACTTGCTTTTAAAAAGTAGGATTAAAAACCACCTACATGTCTACGGAGCAGAAAAAGTGATTAAAGTAAGTATCAGAAATTCCAACCAGGGCTCTCTAACTGTTAAGTCTCTGCTCATGAACCATATTAAACTACCTCTGAGCACACACATATGTCTTCCTCTGTTTCATAGAATTATTTTCCAGCTGTGTGAAGCTCACACAATAATACCTCTATCAACAGAGTAGACAAGTTCTAACGGACTAATTTCACTGTCAAATATAAGTATAAATGAAAGCCATGAGACCCAACCCAGAACAGCATAAACAGACAGCGACTCCTTCTGGCTTTCCCTTCCTTCCTTTACTTCTCATTATAGTGCTCTCCCCACCCCACTTCTAACTCACTTGTATCTATCATCTTCTCTCCTCTTTATTCCCCAATTCTTCTCTATTTCTCTTTTCATTTTTATGTTTCTATCTCCCATCCTCTTCCTACTCTTCTCTATCTACCTCCCTTACTCCTTTCTCTTTTTTTACTTTATTCAGATCCTCCATTTGCTCCCTCCTTAATCCACTGACTCGTTTCCATCGCCTCAGAGAACTTATTTCCCCTACCCTGTGTCCTTACAATAGCGACAAATATAATTTACTATCTTGCACATGGTGATTATGTGCAATTAAGCAACTGTTACTGTTTTCAACATTATAATCACCATCATCATCATCACATAAATATGTTGTTTGTATCTCTATAAGGTCCTGAAGTATAAGAAATATGCCTTTTCATCTTTGTGTTTCTAGCACCTAGCATCTGGTGGGCACACAGCCAACACATTGTCTTTATTTTCCTCTTGGTCCCCTTCCCATCTTTCTCATCTCCCTATATGTCTGTCTCTCTAGGTAGCACTGTATCATGTCTGTATCTTTCTCCTTTAAATTTCATTATTTAATTTTCTGACTGGCCCAGTTACTGAGGAAGCTGAGTTTTATATTTCCACCACAGTACAGAATGTACAACTCCTGCTCTTATCTAAGGACTAACTGAATTGAGTCACCTATCTGAAAAGAATATAGATTACACATGGAATCAAACATGTGGAAGGGTGGTGGGCTGTGTGTCTTACCATCTAATGCCATTCAAAGTATGTTCCCTACACTTAACCCCTTTAATTAAACGTCTATCTCCATGGGATGCATTAACCAGAATCTTACCATGTATTTATGTAAAAAATATTAGGCATGGGGGAAACAGTATTTACTCCCACTTGGTGCTCCCACAGTACTATGTGTATCATCTGTCTGCGTAGGTAGCAGTTATAACATTCTATTGTTACCTGTCTAACTATTTTCCCAGGTAGCTTGTAAATTCTCTAAGGACAAAAACTATGTCTAACATTTTCCTATAATCCCTAGTGCCTATTAAAGCAACCAGTAAATAATTGGCCCTAAATAAATATATGTGGAATGAATGAATGAATGAAACCTCCCTCCCCCAAAAGATACCCTTCTAACAGCCTATATTTTCAAAAAATGATACATTTATATAAGTTTAATTCTTAATTTAGATAAACCATTTTTCAGAATGAGGCAATAGTATAAACTAAATAGTTCTTAAAGATGTGATATTAAAGTTATTATAAAATTCACATTGCATAATAACTGTTCATAATCCATTACTAAAATGTCACCAACATTACTAAAAAGCAAAAGATGGTAAAACACCCACATATGTAAATTGAATTTGAAATTTAAGTTCATTAGGTTGTAGACTATTAGTTTTTATATCCTTGTAGAGAAAGTATTCAGCAAATACAGAATTTTAATTGTGGATTCTACTTGTGATCATTAGCACATTAAGCCATGCACTATTTTATAACTATTATTGACAATTGCTTATTCATTGAAATAAATGTAATTAAACAAAATATAATCTTAAATTCTAAGCAACTTATTTTCTGTCTCTTGGAAATATTCTTAGTAATTAAATGGTAGAATAGAACCATGCTATTATGTTGGTGCGAGGGTTAGAGACAACCAATAAAAAGTCTAATGGTGTCTTCTCATTTCTTTCATGAATTTAGTTTTGTTTTTGAAAACATTCTAATAGAGTGGTTCTATTATTATTTAATATAAAAATTATTTTGAATACGCAGCATCTTCTGAATTTTTAATGTTGAAATTAGCATTTACATTTTCAGAAAAATGTAAAATTTTAATGACAAGTAGCGTAAGATGTGTCAAAACAGTTTTTTAAACTTTTTTAAAAGCTGCCAAAGATTTTTCAAGTTACTTTAACTCTTAAAGGGTAGGTAAGGCGAGCAAAAAACCTGCATCATGACTTTCAAGCGGTCTAAAGGTGCCGTGCATGTCCGTGCAACCGCGCTAGCTATTCCTGCTGACACCAAACGCTTCCACCATTCTCCAGACTGCTTTTCTTGTTCAGTAAATTCATCTGGAATAGTTACACTCTCTCCTATGTCAATTAACTGATAAACAGAAAGAATAATTAGACAATAAAGAAAAGTGTAAACACTTGATAAATTATAAGAATAGCTTTCTACAAGGACCAAGGATACCTTTTAGCAAGGACCAAAAATCGAAAGATTTTTTCAGGTCACTTCCTGTTACTGAAGATCAACAATTTTATTAGCACCTCTACTACATCAAATGATTTTTAATTATGCATTTACATACAGATTTAATGTAAAATCAATTAAATTAAAACAATTATTAATTTAAAATTCTTAAACTATTTAGGTAATTTGTTCCATAAAAAATGTAAATCCTGAGTACAGAGATTCCATCCCAGCCACCCACCACAGTGTCTGCCACATACTAGTCAAGGAATAAATAATAAATATTCCTTGCTTTGTTTCAAATTCTCTCAAACTCCTTCAATCTCTTAATCCTAAATCAAAATTCAAGCGTAGAATCTTAGAAGCTTTGATTAAATTTCCTTATTATTTGCATTGACTCTTTCTTTAAATGTCAGTCTCCAACCCCTTTTGCATTTTACTTTATTTTCGATGATCATACTTGCTTTTGCCAAGATGATCGATTTCTTCTAAATATTGAGGCAATGTGGTTTACTACAGAAGTTAGTTTCTGCCTTCTAGGAATTTACAGAGTAATAAAAGAGACAGGAAAGGAAAATAAAGAAATTATAGGGGCCAGGCGCGGTGGCTCACGCCTGTAATCCCAGCACTTTGGGAGGCTGAGGCGGGTGGATCACAAGGTCAAGAGATCGAGACCATCCTGGGCAACATGGTGAAACCCCGTCTCTACTAAAAATACAAAAAATCAGCTGGGCATGGTGGCGCATGCCTGTAATCCCAGCTACTCAGGAGGCTGAGGCAGGAGAATTGCCTGAACCCAGGAGGCGGAGGTTGCGGTGAGCCGAGATCGTGCCATTGTACTCCAGCCTGGGTAACAAGAGCGAAACTCCTTCTCCAAAACAAAAAAAAAAGAAATTATAATAAAGAGAAAATAAGTACAATAACAAGGGTAGCAAATAAAGGTGTCTTAAGAAGACAGTATAGAGGCTCGAGGCAGAGCAAGAAGGCAGAATAGAAGACTCGACCCAACATCCCCCACAATGACACCAATTTAACAACTATCTACCCAGATAAAACACCTTCATGAGAACCAAAAATCAGATGAGCCCTCATAGTACCTGGTTTTAGCTTCGTATCACTGAAAGAGGCACAGAAGAGATAGAAAAAACAGCCTTAAACAGTGATTGCTGGCACCATCCCTCCTGCAGCCCCCCAACAGTGGTGGCAAGGTACGGAGAGTGTCTCTGGGTATTGGGGATGGGAAGCACAGCAATTGTGAGGCATTAAACTCAGTGCTGTCCTGTTAAAGCAGAAAGGAAAAGTGGACTGAACTCAGCAGACAGCTACCCATGGAGGGAATAAAGTGTGTGTGTGTGTGTGTGTGTGTGTGTGTGTGTGTGTGTGTGTGTGCGCGCGCGCGTGCGCACGCGCGCGCGCGCGTGCATGCACATGTATTTTTGAGACAGGGTCTCACTCTGTGGCCCAGGCTGGAGTGCAGTGGTGTGATCACAGCTCACTGGAGCCTCAACCTTCCTGGGCTCGGATGATCCTCCCCTCTCTGCCTCCCAAGTAGCTTAGGACCACAGACATGCACCACCAGCCTGGCTAATTTTTGTATTTTAGTAGAGATGGGATTTCGCCAGGCTAGTGTCAAACTCCATCTTGGCCTCACAAAGTTCTGGGATTACAGGTGTGAGCAACTATGTCTGGCTGGAGGGAGCATTTAAATCAGCCCTAGCCAGGGGAGAACTGTCAATACCAGTGGTACAAACTTCAGTTCCCACAAATCTCGCCACCATAGGCCAAGCTGCACTGAGTCTCTAAGTAAACTGGAAACACCATGGAGGCCATAAGGACTACAATTGCTAGGTGAGTCCTAGTGCTGAACTGGGCCCAGAGACAGAGGACTAAGGGGACTCAAGACCTGCTCAGATACCAGACGGGGGGGCTAAGGGAGAGCTGACATCATCCATCCCCTAACCCCAGGCTGCACAACTTATGGTACCAAAAGAGATCCCTTCCTTCCACCTGAGGAGAGGCGAAGGAAGAGTGGGCAGAACTTTATCCTGCATCTTGAATACTAGCTCAGCCACAGGAGGTTAGGGCACTGGTCAGAGTTGGGAGGCCCCTGTTCCAGGCCCTACCTCCTGTATGACATTTCTAGATACTCCCTGGGCCAGAAGGGAACCTGCTGCCTTGAAGGGTAGGATGCAGTCCTGGCAGCATTCATTGCATGCTAACTGGAGAACCCCTGGGCCCTGAATAATCAGTAGTGATACCCAAGAACTATGTCAAGGGCCTTAGGTGAGCCTCTGAGACTCCAGGTGAGACTTAGTATATTGCCAGCAGTGGTGGGTACAAGGCAAAACTCCTTCTACTTGAAAAAAGCAGAGGGAAAAGTAAAGGAAACTTAAGTACCAGCATGGCCACAGTGTGGGGCAAGGGGTGGAGCACCAAATGGGCTCTTGAAGTCCCTGATTCCAAGACTTGACCCTTGGATGGCATTTCTGGACCTGCTGTGGACTAGAGGGGAGCCCACTGACCTGAAAGATCAGGCAGCATTCACCACAAGTGGACTTAAGAGAACATTGGCAGTAGTCTAGAAGTATCCCAGTATTCCCCATGGCCTGTAGTGGTAGTGGCCTGTGGAAAGGGGAGAGGAGAGTGGGAAAGACTTTATCTTGTGGTTTCAGTGCTTTAGGTGGCTCAAAACAGAAAAGAGACTTTGTTTGGGAAAAAGTAAAGGAAGAGAAAAGTCTTTGCCTGGTAATCCAGAGAATTCTCCTGGATCTTGTCCAAGACCATTAAGGGAGTACCTCTATGAGTGTGCAAGAACCACAGGGTCACTGTGTTTGGGGTGCCCTCTAAAACAGATACAGCTTAGATCACAACACTCAAGTCCATTCAAATAACTAGAAAGCCTTCCCAAGAACAGGTACAAAGCAGCCTAGACAGTGAAGACTATAATGAACACCTAACTTTTCAATGCTGAGATCAATACTAGCATCAACACCATTTCAGGAAAACATAACCTCACCAAATGAACTAAGTAAGGCACCAGAGACCAATCCTGGAGAAACAGATATGTGACCCTTCAGACAGAGAATTCAAAACAGCTGCTTTGAGGAAACTCAAAGAAATTCAAGATAACACAGGGAAGGAATTCAGAATTCTATCAGATGACTTTAACAGATATTAAAATAATTAAAATGAATCAAGCAGAAATTCTGGAGCTAAAAAATGCACTGGCATATTGAAGAATGCATCAGGGTCTTTTTTTTTCCCCCAGGTTCTTGGTTTTCTTTCTTTTTTCTTTCCTGGTTTTTTAAATATATATATTTTATTGCAGCTTAGGTTCTGGGGTACATGTGAAGAACATGCAAGATTGTTGCACAGGTACATACATGGCAATGTGGTTTGCTGCCTCCATCCCTGTCACCTATATCTGGCATTTCTCCCTCCTCTGCCTGGGAATCTCCTGGTCTGTGGGCAATAAAAATCCGTCTAGAAATGCGGCATCCACTCACCCTCTGCGCTTTCACTGGGAGCTGCAATCCTGAGCTGTTCCTAAATGGCCATCTTCCAAATTAATAGAATATATTTTTTAATTGGCCATTTAACAGTCTACAAAGGAAGCCGCAATAAATTGCAAGGAATCTATATCATGCCCTCTATAATCCCTGACTATGTTTCAATAAACATACATAACAAAAGGATGTTTTTGAAAGAAAATCCTTGTGTAGAAAATTAGGCACACACACAAAATAAAGATATATCTAATTAATTCTAGGATTAAAGAGGAAATAGGGAGAAATTATAAAATAAATTGGACCCGAATGACAATAAAAACACTATATATCAAAACATATATGGTATCAGTTGGAGTCTAGGAAAGAAAAACTCATAGAATATAGGTACCAGTAGTTTGAAAAAAACATTCAATACATCCTTCAGAAAACATGAAATGGTGAAAACATGGAAGTACTTAGTATTAGTCAAGGATCTCCAGAAAGACAGAACCAATAGGATGGATGGATGGATAGACAGATAGATAGATAGATAGATAGATAGATAGATAGATAGATAGATAGATAGGTAGGTAGATGGCTTATTAGAGGAATTCGTTCATTGGGCTCATGCAATTATGGAGGCTGAGAAGTCCAAGGTTGAAGGGACAAATCTGTGAGAGCCTGCTAGCTGATGGGGACTTTCTGCAAATTACCATTCTTGTAGGTAAAAAATAGTTGCATATTAGAAATTTCATATAGTTCAACTAATAGACATTTATCATTATTCTCATTTTGCTGAAGAAATTGAAGGACAGAGGGATTCAATAACTTGCCCAAGTTACAAACTTGATCAATCATTGTCAAATTTATAATTTGAGCCTAGGAAGCTTAGTTTAAAAGTCTATCTCTTAACCAATATGCTATACTGCACTACTTCTTGGAAATTATCTCCATGGATGCAAAAAAGGCATTTAATAAATCTTATCACCAATTTATTACTAAAAAATATATCTCTGACTGAAAGTAAAGAGTGGTTGCCCAGGGATAGGTGGAAGAATAGAGATTAATTGTAACGAGTACCAGGAACTTTTTGGGATAATGGAAAGGTTATAAAAATGGATGATGGTGATTGCTGTACTGTTCTCTTAATTTACTAAAATAATTGAATTTATTTGCACTCTTCACAATGGGTGAATTTTATGATATATAAATTATATTTAAATAATTCTATTTTTTAAATTCTGAAAACTTCCTTAATTTGCTAATAACTATAAGAACATCAACATAGCAACCACCATATTTAACAGAAGAAATTGTAGAAGCATTTAAAGAAAATGCTTCATGAATAAGAAACAATGATTGCCATCCTTGCTACTATCTAACACAGTACTGAAGGTTCTAGCCAAAGACGTAAGCTAAAGAGAATTCTTTTATTATGGGAACTAAAAGAAAAAAAATCATTATTAAGAGAATATAGTCATAAACAAGGCAAAAAAACCATCAGGTGGCAAATTATTATAAAAAATAAGAGAGTTCAGTGAAGTACCATATAGAAAATCAAGTTACAAAAAGAAGTTTCTCAAAGCAGAAATAATCAAGCGGAAAATTTAATAGGAAAGCAGATACATTCACAATAGTGGCAAAATCTATGCAGCATCTAAGATCTACCATAACAAAGAGTACAGAAAACCATTTTAGGGAAAAAAATGTAATACTCTGTTAAATAATATAACAGGAGATCTGACTAGAGAATTAAATCATGTTTGTGGATAGAGTAACTTAAAATTGTGAAGATACTTGTTTTACACAAATTATTCTATAAATTCAATGTTGCAATTGACTGAATGTTTGTGTTCCCTAAAAGGCAAGAAGAGAGAAATGAGTTGAAGATGGAATCATTAAGCAAAAAGAACCCAGACTTAAATGTTTGAAAATTTCTCAACTGTCAATATTACAAAAAATAAAAAAGCATGTTCAGAAGAGAACACTAAGGGTGTGGTTAACTAACCATTTGAAAAGGAGATTCATGAAAGTATGAATGGTGGACTTAATCAGCCATCTCAACAGAAACCAGGAACAGAGATGGGACGATTCTAGCAGAAATGCCAGCTGAGACTAAAGAAAAGAGAGAAAATGGGATACAATTAAGGAAGACCATCAGACTTCTTAGAACCTACAGGACTATAGGACTCAACCACCAGGCAGCAAACATGCAGTATTCAAAACAAGGGAAGAAGGACTCCAAAGGAGATTCAGAGATCTGCCGAGTTGCTACTCCCACCACCGGCCTAGAGTACCAAGAACTGAGCCAGAGAATGGGACTGCCTCCACCTCAGGTTCAAAGGGTGGGACCATTACCCAGGAGAGCCATGAGAGCATGGCTGGGCTATAGGGATCCACTGGAACACCACTGCCACTGGGCAGAGCCATGGAAGAGGAACCACTGCCACCATGGGTCCAGAGGGTAGAACATCAAAATGATTATTCTTGAGCCTTAAGATCTCACAGTGCTTGCCTTGCTATGTTTTAACTTGCTTGGGACTCATCTTTCCTTTCCTTCTTTCCTCTTTCTTTCTTTTGGAATGGGAATGTCTATCCTATGCCTGAATTTTGGAAGCACATAACTTGCTTAGTTTCACAGGTTCATAGCTGGAGAGGAATTTGCCTCAGGATGAATTGTGGTTCAAATCTTACCCACTTTGGATTTAAATGATATTTAGATGAGACTTTGGACTTCAGACTTTTAGAGTTAATGCTGGAACAAGTTAAGTATTTGGGGACTGTTGTAATGTAATGAATTTATTTTGCATGTGAGAAGAACATGAATTTGGAATAGCCAGGGGCAGAATGCAATGGATGAAAGGTATGTCTCCAAATTCACGTATTGAAATCCTAATCCAAATGTGATGATATTTGGAGTTGCGGCCTTTGAGAGATAATTAGGCCACGAGAGTAGATCCCTCATGTTTGGAATTAGTGCCCTTACAAGATGAGACTAGAGAGCTAGCTAGCTCTCTTTTCAACATGTGAGAGTACAGAAATAAGAAAGCCCTCTGTATACCAGGAAAAAAAGTTCACTCACCAAGAACCTATGTCAGCACTTAGATCTCAAATTTCTAACCTCCAGAACTGTGAGAAATAAATGTTTGTTGTTTAAGTCACCTAGCACATAGTAATTTGTTATATCAGCCCAAACCAACACAAATGTAATTGCAATCAAGTATCTAAAAATATACAGTTGAAATTAAGAAAATCTAAAATAAAGGTCCTTTTTTAAAAAAAAAAAGAAAAAAAGCTAGGCTAATTATGAATAGAAAGGTCCTTTCCCCATTGCTTGTTTTTGTCAGGTTTGTCAAAGATCAGATGGTTGTAGATGTGTGGCATTATGTCTGAGGTCTCTGTTCTGTTCCATTGGTCTATATACCTGTTTTGCTACCAGTACCATGCTGTTTTTGTTATTGTAACTTTGTAGTATAGTTCAAAGTCAGGTAGCATGGTGCCTCCAGCTTTTTGCATAGGATTGTCTTGGCTAAACAGGCTCTTTTTGGTTCCAAGTGAAATTTAAAATAGTTTTTTCTAGTTCTGTGAAGAAAGTCAATGGTAGCTTGATGGGAATAGCATTGAATCTATAAATTACTTTGGACAGTATGGCCATTTTCATGATATTGATTCTTCCTATCCATGAGCATGGAATGTTTTTCCATTTATTTGTGTCCTCTCTTATTTCCTTCAGCAGTGGTTTGTGGTTCTCCTTAAAGATGTCCTTCACATTCCTTGTAAGTTGTATTCCTAGGTATTTTATTCTCTTTGTAGCAATTGTGAGTGGGAGTTCACTCATAATTTGGCTCTCTGTTTGTCTATTATTGGTGTATAGGAATGCTTGTGAGTTTTGCACATTGATTTTGTATCCTAAGACATTGCTGAAGTTGTTTATCAGTTTAAGGAGTTTTGGGACTGAGACCATGGAGTTTTCTAAATATACAATCATGTCATCTGCAAACAGAGACAATTTGACTTCCTCTCTTCCTAATGGAATACACTTTATTTCTTTCTCTTGCCTAATTGCCCTGGCCAGAACTTCCAATACTATGTTGAATAGGAGTGGTGAGAGAGGGCATCCTTGTCTTATGCCGGTTTTCAAAGGGAATGCTTCCAGCTTTTGCCCATTGAGTATAATATTGGCTATGGGTTTGTCAAAAAATAGGTATTATTATTTTGAGGTATGTTCCACGAATGCCTAGTTTATTGAGAGTTTTTGGCATGAAGGGGTATTGAATTTTATCAAAGGCTTTTTCTGCATCTATTGAGATAATCATGTGGTTTTCGTCATTAGTTCTGTTTATGTGATGGATTCTGTTTATTGATTTGTGTATGTTGAACCAGCCTTGCATCCCAGGGATGAAGCCAACTTGATCATGGTGGATAAGCTTTTTGATGTACTGATAGATTCAGTTTGCCAGTATACTATTGAGGATGTTTGCATCAATGGTCATCAGGGATATGGGCCTGAAATTTTCTTTTTTTGTTGTGTCTCTACCAGGGTTTGGTACCAGAATGATGCTGGCCTCATAAAATGAGTCAGGGAGGAGTCCCTCTTTTGCTCTTGTTTGGTATAGTTTCAGAAGAAATGATACCAACTCCTCTTTATACCTCTGGTAGAATTAGGCTATGAATCCATCTGGTCCTGGGCTTTTTAAGTTGGTAGTCTATTAATTACTGCCTCAACTTCAGAACTTGTTATTGGTCTATTCGGGGATTTGACTTCTTCCTGGTTTAGCCTTGGGAGGGTGTATGTGTCCAGAAATTTATCCATTTCCTCTAGATTTTCTAGTTTCTTTGCATGGAGAGGTTTACAGTATTCTCTGATAGTAGCTTGTATTTCTGTGGAATAAGTGGTGATATCCTTTTTATCATTTTTGAATCGCATCTATTTGATTCTTCTCTATTTTCTTCTTTATTATCCTGGCTAGGGGTCTACCTATTTTGTTTATCTTTTCAAAAAACCATCTCCTGTATTCATTGATTTTTTTTGAAGGGCTTTTCCTGTCTATCTCCTTTAGTTCTCTTCTGATCTTTGATATTTCTTATCTTCTGCTAGCTTTTGAATTTGTTTGCTCTTGTTGCTTTATAATTCCCTATTTAATAAATGGTGCTGGGAAAATTGGCTAGCCATAAGCAGAAAAGTGAAACTGGACCATTTCCTTACACGTTATACAAAAATTAACTCAAGATGGATTATAGACTTAAACGTCAGACCTAAAAGGCAATACGATTCAGGACATAGTCATGGGCAAAGATTTCATGACTAAAACACTAAAAGCAATTGCAACAAAATGTGATATAGACAAATGGGATCTAATTAAACTAAAGAGCTACTGTTCAACAAAATAAACTATCATCAGAGTGAACAGGGAACCCACAGAATGGGAGAAAATTTTTGCAATCTATCCATCTGACAAACGGCTAATATCCAGAACATACAAGGAACTTAAGCAAATTTACAAGAAAAAAAAAACCATCAAAAAGTCGCAAAGGATATGAACAGACACTTCTGAAAATAAGACATTTATGCTGCCAACAAACGTGAAAAAAAGCTCACCATCACTGATCATTAGAGAAATGCAAATCAAAACCACAATGAGATACATCTCACACCAGTTAGTATGGTGATCATCAAAAAGTCAGAAAACACCAGATGCTAGAGAGGATGTAGAGAAATAGGAATGCTTTCACACTGTTGGTGGGAGTTTAAACTAGTTCAATCATTGTGGAAGACAGTGTGGTAATTCCTCAAGGATCTAGAACCATAAATACCATTTAACCAAGCAATCCCATTACTGGATATATACCTATGCACAGGTATGTTTATTGCAGCACTGTTCACAATAGCAAAGACTTGGAACCAACTCAGATACCCATCAGTGATAGACTGGATAAAGAAAATGTGCCACCTATACAGCATGGAATACTATGCAGTCATAAAAAATAATGAATTCATGTCCTTTTTAGGAACATGGATGAAGCTGGAAACCATCATCCAAACAAACACAGGAACAGAAAACCAAACATCACATGTTCTCACTCGTAAGTGGGAATTGAACAATAAGAACACACCTACAAAGGGATGGGAATGTCACAACTGGGCCTGTCAGGAGGTAGAGGGCAAGGAGAGGGAGAGCATTAGGACAAATACCTAATGTATGCAGGGCTTAAAACCTAGATGATGGGTTGATGTGTGCAGCAAACCACCATGGCACATGTTTACCTATGTAACAAACCTGTATCCCAGAACTTAAAGCATAATAAATAAATTGAAAAAACGGAAATAAAATATGTAAAACATTTTTAAAAGATAAGAAAGATCAATGAGAGAAAAGGGACAAAGAGGAGGTATTTACTTTACCAGTTCAGTATTATACTGCACAACCATAGTCACAAAGACAGTTAAATATTGACATTTACCAAAAAAATGGAACAGACAAGAAAGCTCAAGAAAATATCCAAGTATTTGTGGAAGCTTGATGTGTAAGAAAGGTGGCATCACAAATGAATGTGGAAAGAATTCAATGTTTAGCAGAGTATACTGGGAAAATCCCCTCTACATATGAAAACAATAAAATCAGAGCTCTGCTTTTCACCATATAGAAATGTGAACTAACAGATGCACTGAAGGCCTAAATGTAAAAGCAGAAACTATAGAGTAATGGAAGCTATAGAACATCTTTGTGACCAAGAGGTAGGAAAGTACTTCTTAAATAAAATGCCAAAATTGTAAACCATTCTATATTTTGAGGATTTACTTACCAAAAATCAAAGATTTCTGTTCAACCAAGAATATCATGGAAAACACAAAGAAACCACAGACGAAATGACATACGAGAAACATATATGTGCAAGTCTAAGTACAACAAAGATTAATTTCTAGGATAAATATGTAACTCCTATGAAACAGGGACATGATAGAAAATCCATCAAAAGTAAAGGATATAAACAGATAATTCATAGAAAATAACATGTGAATTTTTAATATTCCTATGAAGAGATGTTCAAAATGTACTAGGAATCAAGGAAATGCATGTTAAAACAATGAAATTCTCTTTTATGCCCAACAGAGCAGCAAATACTAGAAAACTGAATTACACTAAGTAATAAACAATATACAAACGAACAGGAACCTTCACACATTGCTGGCAGGATTGAATTGGTACAGCTAGCCAATACTGGAAAAAAACATGGCAATTTTGGAAAAAACATTGGAAATATTTCCAATATCAAAAAAAATATGGGAAAAAATAAGGCAGTATTTCATGAAATTAAAACAAAATTGAAACTGGATACCTTAGTAGTAGTAAAATGTACAAATGCATATTCCTATAACTTAGAAAATTGTGTGAAATTCTCTCAGGTACATAAAAGGAAGGAATTTTTTATGGGTGAAGTTGGAGGAAAAATCTGATGTCCATTTCTTGGGGAACAGACAAGGAAGAAGTGATAAGTGCATACTATGAGTACATTAGAAGCAATAAATTAAATGAGCACATAACATCAAGGACAAATCATGAAGTAAGAAATCAGACATGGCATCTAGCACAATACTAGCAATACAAATCCAAAACATGTATAAAGCAATACTACATGCTCCCTAAGAATATGTAAATATATAAATATCTAAGAACACAGATTAAATGTATTAGATAGAATAAGTGCCTGTCACAACAACTAACATTTATTGAACATTTATTGAAATGCTCAGCCCTGTTTTAAATATACTAACTAATGTACTAAAGTAATTCTCAAAATGTTTATCATTTTTATCCCTATTATATAAGGTAAATGGGCCACAGAGAGGTTGATATAGCAAGTGGGTGGCAGATGTGGAATTCAAGCATAGGCAATCTGACTCCAGAGCCTGTGCTCTTTACTTCCCCTATGTTCTCTATGGAGAGGAGACAAAAACTCAAGACGGTAAATGAGAATAGTATGCAATGAATAAACAGTTAACCCCCACACCTGAGATCTGCAAAAGGAAACAAAGTCTTCAATTACAAGATCTCCTTGTTACTCACAACACCAAGTCAAGTGCTTATATAAAATGATCAGGTAGGTTATCAAATATTTGGCCCTTTCTTGTTCTAAAATTTTGAAATCCTAATAATTGACTTTACATTTTCTATGATAGAAGATCCAATCAGATACAGTATAACTGTGAAAAAAAGAAAATATATTATTTTTCACTTTTCTACGGCAATCTCAATATTATATCATAGAAATTAATTCCTAACACAAAGTAGGCACTTTCAACAGGTAGGTAATGATTTTAAGTTCTAGATTTGGGCAAACAAAGAAACTGGTAGCTGTGTTTATACACATAATACTAATACCTCTAGCTAAACTAGCAGATTATTAGGGGGGAAATATTGTAACTTTAGACCGTGAGGCAAGTATTGCAGGAATTATATTATCATAACAGCCATGATATTTACAGTGAAATAAAAACAAAATAAAACACAAAGTAATCTTACAGTAGAACGCTTCCAGAAATGAATAACTTCAGTGGTATTTGTTGCAGGATGAAGTAAAAAGTAGTACTTCCATTCATCCCAGTCTACTGTCATTGACCCATCACTATCCATGCTGAAATTTTAAAAAAGAAAAACAGTGCTTATAACATTTATGTCAAAGTTAGTACCACTATAAAAATAAATAATTCTTTTTTTTTTTTTTTTTTTTTTTTTGAGACGGAGTTTCGCTCTTGTTACCCAGGCTGGAGTGCAATGGCGCGATCTCGGCTCACCGCAACCTCCGCCTCCTGAGTTCAGGCAATTCCCCTGCCTCAGCCTCCTGAGTAGCTGGGACTACAGACACGCGCCACCATGCCCAGCTAATTTTTTTGTAGTTTTAGTAGAGACGGGGTTTCACCGTGTTGACCAGAATGGTCTCGATCTCTTGACCTTGTGATCCACCCGCCTCGGCCTCCCAAAGTGCTGGGATTACAGGCTTGAGCCACCGCGCCCGGCCCAAAAATAAATAATTCTTAAATATTTATTTTGGGAGCCACTCCTTTGGACTTCATTGAAATTACTGTATTTTCGTATTGTTATTTCAATGGACTTTATTTTTTAAAGCAGTTATAGGTTTTCAGAAAATTTGAGACAATAACACAAAGACTCCGATACATCCCCACACTTAGTGTCCCCTATTGGTAACACTTCACATTATTATGGTACATTTGTTATAATTAATGAATAATTATTGCTACATTATTATTCACTAAAGTCCACATTTTATTCAGAGTTTCTTAGTTTTTAACTAGTGTCCTCTTTTTGTTTCAGGATCCCAGCTGAAATAGCACATTCTATTTAGTCATCACATTTCCTTAGGCTCCTCTTGGCTATGATAGTTTCTCTCTCCTTGTTTTTGATAACCTCGACAGCTTCAAAGAGTGCCGATGGGGTAATTGGCCCTCTAGTGGAATTTATTCCATAATGCTTTTAAATTATTTATGTACTTGTATGTATTTCTCTCATATTTTCCTATAACACTCAGCATTCAATAAATATCTGTTGGATGAATGAATAAATGGATGAAAAGTGAATAATACTGATTGAGGGGTAATTTTATACCTTTTGGCTCTTCAAGTATTATTTTTACTTCTGATCTTCTTCTCCCTATTTGTAGCTTTTTAATCAACTTTAAAACAACCTTTTATTTATGAATTTAAAAAGAAGACTCACTTTTTACAGTGGAAAATTTAGAATTCACTTAATTTTTAAGCATCTCAAAAATTTTTAAGAAGCATCAGAAGTTGTTTCATTGTGTCTAAAAGGTGGAATTAGTGAAATGCTTTTTAAATAGCATTATTGTAAATAAAAATTCTAAGAAACAAATTCTATTCTGCCAACAAAAAGATTAGTACAATTTCCAGTTCTAGCCAAGACAAAATAGTGGCTACAGAACTTAGATTGCACTGTAAGCCAAGCTGAAAGTGGACACAATATATGAAACAACTGTTTTCAGGCATTGGTCTACAAACAGGACAGGGCTATGATACTTGTGAGAAGAAAAACTGATGAGTTGAGCTCCCCTTTCATTCTCATGTCTGGCTCAGGACACTGCAAATTGTAGCATAGACAAGTAGGAGCCTAAAGAAAGAACAGGTGAATAGAATAAACAAAGATTGGAGCTCAGGGCTGCTGAGAGGGCAGGAATTTGCAGGGCAAATTTTGGAGGGTGTTCCAGAAACTATACAGGTAACCCTTCGAATCTTTGGCTGAATACTAAGCTACCCTTGACTCCATCGGCCTGACAAAAATAGGTACTGAAGGACTGTGAGTTTGTAGAAATTCAGTAGCTGAGCAATACTGAAGTTCAAAAAAGAAAGCAAAGTTGAGAGCGGGGGCAAGAAACATTACATACAGGGGGAACTGAGAAAAGCAGCCACTGACATCAAAGTCAGTTCTTGATAGCAGACTTTTTTTTTTTTTTTTTTTTGAGATGGAGATTGCTCAAGCGATTCTCCTTCAGCCTCCTGAGTAGCTGGGATTACAGGTGCCTGCCACCACGCCTGGCTAATTTTTGTATTTTTAGTAGAGATGAGGTTTCACCATGTTGGCCAGGCTGGTTTCAAACTCCTGACCTCAGGTGATCCACCTGCCTTAGCCTCCCAAAATGCTGGGATTACAGGTATGAGCCACCATGCCTGGCTGACAGCAGACACCTTTAGCGATAACTTCAAAGTGCTCAAAGAAAAAAAAACTGTCATCCTAGAATGCAATTGCAATAAAAGTAACCTTCAAAAATAAAGGTGATATAAAGAATTTTCAAGGAAACAAAATAATCACTACAAAATTCACCTGTGGGCGATGTGCACTATTTCAATCTGCTTTGTCTTATGACACTACATTGTAATTATCTGGAAGAATTATCTACTCTAATAGATTGAAACCCTCAAGTGGGGACTTTGGCTTGTTCATAATTGCATCTTCTGTAGCTAGAGCTATGACTGGTGTTTATATGAGTTCTATAAATAAACTTTGAATAAATCATTGCTATCAGTAATTCATAATTTATCTAAGAGTATGATTCAGGAGTGTATTTCCAATTTTCCAAAAACAGTATAGCAACATATAATTTTGTGAGTAATGGCTTATAAAATACCACTTGTCATATCAATAAAAAAAATCCAGAGATTGACAAAGCTCTCAAGTTTCTATCAAACTTGTCCTATCTGTTCTTTTTTTAAAAAAAGCTTTTTTTTTAAATTTTAAGAAACCTTATTTCTTGTTTAATTGCTTATGAATAGAAAACATATTCTGTATAATTCCAGTTCTTTTTAATCTTTCACATTTCCTTTAAGATCCAATGTATGGGCAATTCTTATAAATGTCCTATGTGTGCTTTAAGAAACACATATTCTTCAGTTTTCAAGTACAATATTCTATGTATGTTTGCTAGGTAATGGTTGGTGATGGTATTGGTATATTTTATCTTTAATGATATTTACCATCTGCTTGTTATATTAAATACTGAGAAATCTGAGTTAAACTCTCTTACTCTAATCATTGACTTATCTATTCTTCCTTGTACTTTCATTAATTCTTGATTTATAGATTTGGGGCTATATTATTAGATCTATACAAATTTAGAATTGTATATTCTGGGTAAATAAAATCCCTAATCATTATAAAATGCCCCTTTTTATTTTTGTAATGTTTTGGTTTTTCATCCTTTTTCTTCTAACACTTCCATTTACTTAAAAATATGCCTCTTGTAACAGTATGTAATTAGAGTTTGTCCACAGCAACAGCCAAAACCAGATTTACACTGTCAAAGACTTAAAATATTCTGTCAGATAGAAGATACAGATTAATACGATACATTTCATGTTAAGACATGAAAAATAGAATCACAAAACAAGAAAGAAATAAGAAACTATAAGGAATTATCAAACATATTTGAAAAAGAACCAAATGATATAAACTTCTATAAATAAAATTTTTAATAAACTCAATAGAATGGTCAAGTGAAGAAAAGAGATGAAAAGAGGAATTGAAGATATATTTGAAGGACTTACCAAGAATGACACACAGAAAAGAAAGTAGAAAATATTTTTAAGACTACGAAAATGAAGGGAAAGTTATGTTTTAAAATATAAAGTTTGAGAATTATCCAAAACTGTTGTAAGACATGAACACATAATTTCAAGAAGTACAACACTGATGTTGAGGAAATATCATTAAAAAAAGAAAGAAAGTCAGGCCTATTCACTAGATGAAAGCCACAGAACCCCAAAGACAAAAGGGTGATCATTAGAGAACACAGAAAAGACAGATCCCCTACCAAGGATCAATAAAAAGACTAGCCCAATCCTCCATCTAATAGTGGAATTAAAAGCAGTAGAATAATGTCTCAAAGTTCTGAGAAAAAATAATTGTGAAACTAAAACCGTGTATCTACAAAATTTCTTTTCCAGAACAAAAGTGAAATACACATGCTTTCAGATGCTCAACAACTAGGAGTTAAGTGCCAAAATAGTTCCACTAAAAGAACTTCCAAAGGACGTAGTTTATGAAGAAAAATCCTGGATGAGTAGTGTGGGATGCAAGTAAGAATGGTGAGTAAATAAGATGCTAAATATAAATACATCAAACAAGTTTTCTGTATAAAACAACAATTGCAATACCTATTTGTTCACTTTAAAAACAGAACAAAACAGCATATAAATTAGGAGAGGGGTAACTGGTAAAAGTGTTCTAAACTCTATTGTTTGAAGACAGTGTACAGATTTTGTTTAACTTTAGCCTTTACATTAAACTTGTATGGTAAAATTTCAAGCGTAACTACTAACAAGAAACAAAGTATATAAATCCAAACCACTGAAACAATGAATAAGGAAAAAAGAGAAAAATTTTATTAAAAAGAAAGGAAAAAGAGAAGTCTATAAATACTGTAAATCAGTATTATAATCAATCCAATTTCATTCAGTCTCTTACAGAGAATATAAAAAGAAAGACTACTCCACAAGGCATTCCATGAGGGCATTGTAACCTAAGAAACAAAATCAGATTAGGACTCTGGAGAAAAGAAAAGAACAAGAAATCTCAGCCACAAACATAAATGTAAAAGCTATGAACAAAATTTTAGCAAATTGAATCCACCACAATATTTTAAAGTTGTGTTGATCCTAGGAATGTAAAGATGAATTAGCAAAGAGAAAAAAATCTATAACTTAATTCACCATATTAACAGATTTTTAAAAGATATATATTATCTCACAAATTTAAACCCATTTATAATTTTTAAAAGTCTCTTGACAAAATAGGAACTTTTTTTTATTGCATTTTAGGTTTTGGGGTACATGTGAAGAACATGCAAGATTGTTGCATAGGTACACACATGGCAGTGTGATTTGCTGCCTTCCTCCCCTTCACCTATATCTGGCATTTCTCCCCATGCTATCTCTCCCCTCCTCCACACCACCCATCCCTCCCACATTTCCCCCCAACAGACCCCAGTGTGTAGTGCTCCCCTCCCTGTGTCCATGTGTTCTCATTGTACAACACCCGCCTATGAGTGAGAACATGCAGTGTTTGATTTTCTGCTCTTGTGTCAGTTTGCTGAGAAGGATGGTTTCCAGGTTCATCCATGTCCCTACAAAGGACACGAACTCATCGTTTTTGATGGCTGCATAATATTCCATGGTGTATATGTACCACATTTTCCCTGTCCAGTCTATCATCGATGGGCATCTGGGTTGATTCCAGGTCTTTGCTATTGTAAACAGTGCTGCAATGAACATTCGTGTGCATGTGTCCTTATAGTAGAATGATTTATAATCCTTTGGTTATATACGCAGTAATGGGATTGCTGGGTCAAATGGAATTTCTATTTCTAGGTCCTTAAGGAATCCCCACACTGTCTTCCACAATGGTTGAACTAATTTATACTCCCACCAACAGTGTAAAAGTGTTCCTAAAATAGGAACATTTTAACATGACGAAGATGATAAACCACTTGTAATGGTAAAATATTTGAAGTATTCCCTTTAAGATCCAGAAAGAAACATAATGCCCATCATTACCAAATATTTTTATTCAACATCATTACAGCAAGAATAGAAAAACTAATTAATCAAAGGTATAAGGATTGGAAAGAGAGAAATAAAGCCATCAGAATTCAAAGTATTATTTTCAAGTAGTATGTTACATGGTAATTTCACCTTCTGTCCCCTCCACTTCCCCACACCACAATTTATCTGGTTCTTCTCAAGCTATAAACACATCTTCATCCTTGTTAAAAACTCGAAGATCACAGCTTGAGGCTGTTTAAAGTCACAGATACCATCAAACATGTCATTCTAACCCAGTTTGAATCATTTCTATGCAGAGAGTATATCAAGCACTAGACACTTGGCAGCATTATGGGCAAATCCAAGCTGTTGTAACTTAAGAGATGAGCTAGCTGAAAGAGCGTTTGAAAACCCATGTACACCTCCAGAGGATCCTAGAGTTAACTTAAGTGCTCACTTCACAGTTCTTCCTCTCAAGCCCAGGGAAGTCTGAGAATGAACATACTACTGTTAAGTTTTGTGATTTGCAGGGACAAGAGACAATGGCAGATTAAGGTTAAGTAAAAGGATCCAGACAACATAAGGTTTTCTTTTCATCTCCACCTTCCTCTACTTTCCCCTCTCTCCTGGCCTTTTAAAACGTCTCCTTAGGATAAATTGTCTCTTTCCTTTATTGAAAAGCATAATGGTTTCAACCCTGGAATCCCTTCTTCAAAAGAAATCATCCTGAAAATTTAAGATATAAAACAAATGAATGCAGAACTGTTTGGTTCAAGGAATAGCTGGAAGCCAGAAACTCATTCTGATCGTCTCCCCCTTCCTTCTCCCACAAATACACAAAGGTCACCCTTAAGAACAGTTTGAAAAACCATTACACTGGTAATATGTGTGATTTCATTTGCTTAAATGGTCAACCTAGGGAATGACTTTGCAAGTTGCTCTTAAAGGGATAGATTCCAAGTAAGGTAGAATTAAGCAAATACAGCAAGCAGGTTTATTCACCAAGTTATAGAACAAGGGGTGAAATTCCACATCTATAGCAATTAGTTCCTAACATCAAGTATAAAACACAAGAAAAAATTATTAAAATTAATGACAAGAACTGACCTGCTCAGAATTGTTTTTGCCTGGACTTCAGAAATATGCATACCCAAAGATTTCAAAGCAGCAATTATTTCTGAGGCATCTATTACTCCTTGAAGAATGAAAAAATGTCAGGTTAAAGTATCTGAAAAGACAATAAGGCAAAATATACTTAGAATGTAAAAGGCTTTAAAATCCCATATGTTTTTGACGTATAATCCCATATCCACAAGTCAAAGCCTAAAAAACTCTTTGGAAAATTGGTACCATAGTTCATTTGGTGGCAAAATCTACTTTAAACTCATATTAGGTTAACTTTAGTCAATTACTTATCTAATTTATGTGAATATTCATGTTTCACTGCAGAAGTATTCATGCTGATAATTGTATGGTGATGCTCCATACTCCACTTGGAGTATTACGTAATACATCATATATGTACTGCATTACTTTTCCAAAATCCAAATGTTAAATTTCAAAACACATGTGGCCCCAGGCATTTCCAAATGAGACTGTAGGTCTATAACAGATTCTTGACTGTCTATAACAGATTCTTGACTACTATACCTACTTGGAAAGAATTGAAAAAGTAAATTCTGAAGATTTGATCCACAGGCATGAAAATAAGCCCAGTCAATGTTTTTTAAGGTAAGCTTTAAAATAAACAATTTACTGAAAACACAACACCAAACTCTTTTAACATACCATACACTATGTTAAATAACTCAAATCAACTAATATATTTAAGCCTACTGTGCATTTTACAGTCAATGTTGAATTTTGTGAAGGGTAAATTAAGTAGTCCATATTCTCCTCAAACTCTGAAACACAAATCTAATCCTATCACTCTCCATGTCCAAAGAAACTTTGATTCCTCCCTTGTGCAAAGTGAATAGTTGAAGATATCCAATATTTTTAAATATAAGGACAACATTTTCATGTAAAAATAAATTAACTTTAGTGTCTCGTAGTTGAAAATACTTAATGTCAAAAAGCTGCTATAAATTTAGTCACATTTTTCATTTGTATTTACAAACCATAGCTGCCTAGGCATACCTTTATATACTCATATATATATAAGATATTACTTATTTGGCCAGTAGACAAAGCCCTTTATTCATCTGTAGAATTTCAGACTCTTGCCAATAACTAAAGGCCTCCAGTATTTCCAAGCACTACAGAATGTAATTTATTGGTCTATTAACCTAGAAATCAAAGTTTCTTTAATAGGGGAGGTAGTATCCTCTGCCTTATGTACCATTATAATCTTCAGATACTATACTCTTCAAGTTAATAATTTTTAAAATTTGAAAACCTACTATGTAAATCACTATACTAAATGTCAAGGAATCTATAAATTAGTAAACACCCCCAAGGAACTTACCAATTTATATAGATGCACCAATTTCTTTAAAAATAATTACTGCTAAATGCATGTTAATAGAAGAGCTATGAATAAACTGCAATAGAAGAGTAAATAAAGGAGTAAATAACAAGAGTCACAAATGAGGCACTATAAAGGATGGACAAGAGACCACCAAGGAAACAAAAAGCATTTTAATAATAGGTGCAGTAAGAGCAAGATACACATCTTTATTTACCTAACAGTTATTGCAAGCTTACATATGATATTAGAAATAAGTAGAGTAAATACCTGCAGAAGAAGGATAGTGATATGGAGCAGGTACAAAAGGAATGTTTCTGAGTTGCTTCAAATAATCTACTTCTTAGTCTAATACTGTTTTCATGCTATGTATTTGCCTTGTGAAAATTCATGGAGTTTACATTTATCATTTATTTACATATTTTGCAGTATATGTTATATGTCAATGAAATCTTCCACAAAAAATCAGTAAGTCGGGGCAAAACTGGAAATGTCATTTAACCAGCTCTAACCTTGTCTGGTACTTTCCCCACTATGCCTTTGTTTAAGCTATTGTTTCTGATCAAGAAACCTTTCTTTTCATTTCTGTGTGTATATTAACCCAGAACAAATCTTCATTGTGTCCAGGCACAATTAAGTTCTCCTCAAGTCACTTTTATAACAATGATCGTAGTCTATCTTGTGTATAGCTATGTATGTCTTTTCTTACTCCACCCAAAACTGTGTTTTTGAAGACTTTTGTTAACGTTCTTCCTAGTGCACTAGCTCACATATAATGCTCAAATACTGTTTGCTTAATTGACTAAAATATGTAAAGTAATCCTCACCTAAAAGAACCTAGAATTCAGACAAACATGTACTAAAAAAACTGTAATATAATCAAGGTCTACAGGCTTAAAGGGACATTCAAAGTTGTCTTTAATCATACGCAGGAAGCTTTCACAGAGAAGATGGAATTGAACTGAATAATAATATTTAGATAGATGGAAGGGAGGACTGCAATCATTCCAACAATGTAATTCCAGGGAGAAATGCAAATTATTACATTTCTGTACCAGTGACTATTGCTAAGTTACAAACCACCCCAAAATTTAGTGGCTTACAAAAAACATATTTAATCATGAATATCCAATCTGAGTTTGGTTCAACTTGTTGGTTCAATTGGTTGGTTCTTCTTCTGGTCTTATCTTGGTCATTCATGTAAATTTAATCAACTGCTGGTTCAACTGCAGCTGGCCAAGATGATTTCAATCACATGTCTGTCATCTCAGATGAGAATAGAGAACAGTTATGGACTAATTGGGTAACCCTCTCCATGTGATCTCTTTAGCTGGGTAGCTATGATAGCAGCAGGAGGCAGACAAATACCCAGGCAGAAAGGGGCAAGTTCCCGGTGAAACTCAACCATCAAACCAAAGACAGCCTAAAGTCTGAAAACTGAGCTACCAGAGTCCATGACTGAAGCAAGAACTTCCTCAATGCCTTTTAGTCAATCAAATGATGCTTTTTCCAGGCCTGCCCATGGATCAATCAGCATACATTCCCCTATTCTGAGTCTATGAAAACCCCAGACTCAGCTACACATTGTACTGCCCACTTTCAGGCCTGCTCTCACACAGAGGGCCACCTGCTCTTGGGTCCCCTCTCTGCTGAGAGCTTTCCTCCTGTCACTCAATAAAATTCTACCTGCCTTGCCCATGCTCCAATGGCCACATAACCTCATTCTTCTTGGTTATGGGACAAGAACCCAGAGCCTGCTGAAAAGTGGGAACAAAAAGGGCTATACCACTTTCTCGGCCAGCTTGCCAAGTTGTGGGCAGTGAAACGCTCCCATTTGCTGGACTACAGGAATGAAGAGCAACAACGCTTCTTGGGACCCAGACTCTGGAATTCCCCAAGATAGAACTATAACACTGTAGCCCTCCTGTCCTCTTCCAGCACTGGGCTGCCACCCCACATGATGGGAAGCAATGGCAGCAGGGCTGGGCCAGCCCAGGAGCTACAGCTGGAGCAGGATGGTGGGACCAAACAAGCTATGAAAGGCTCCCAGTTGCCGAAGTGTGTGGATGGCAGGAACAAATGATCTGTAACACAAACAAACTGTAACGTTTCCTGGGGGGCTCAGTGCTCAGGACTCCCTGACCAAAATGTGGTAACACTTCTTGGGGCTCTGCAGCTGCTGTCATCTCTGAGTTGTCAAGTGCTACTGCATCCCCCCTCATCCAATCACCAATTCTCAAAGCAGAAGCCATTCAAGGCAGCATGCCTGGACCAGTCATGGGCTGAGCGCAGAGCCAGCAGGTGTGAGATCCAGGCCAGCAGTATAAGCCAAATGCAGCCTGCCAGCCCAAGTGGGTGGAACAAGCCCAGTGAGCACAAGCAAAACTTGGACAAAGGCGCCATCAGCCACAAAGGTTTCCAGCTGGTGAAGATGCACCAAAAGAATCCTATGTCAGCTAGACTTCTTTTCTGGGGCTTACAGTGTTCAAGACATAGCACTCAAGAAGACAAGCCCCAACGTGCAAGTACTTATATCAAGATTTGCCCATGTCCCAATGGCTAAAGCAAATCAAATGGCCAACCCCAGGTCAGTGTGGAACATGGCAACACAAGGGCATGAATCCTAGGAGGTGGAGTTCATTGGGATAGCCAGTGTAAGCAAAATTATTTAACCTTCCTAACATTTAGAGTTCTCAACTATAAAATGTAGCTGCTGTAGCGATTTTGTGAGATAAAAATAAAACATGGAGGTTAAATAGATAGAACAAATATGGCAAGTAGGAGAGTCCAATAAATGTTAGTTCCTTTTCCTACATTTCTTCAATCCCCAGAACGCTCCATCCAAAAAAACCTTAATGATGAAATTACATTTAATAATTACTTCATTCCCATATTTGCAACAGCATTCCATGGACATTTTGGCTGCAGGGAGCAGGGGCTCAGATGCTTTCTTGGTGAGTAACATGGTTTGGCTTCTGTCCACACCAAATCTCACCTTGAATTGTAATAATTCCCACATGTCACGGGCAGGGCCAGGTGAAGATAATTGGATCATGAGGGCACTTTCCCCCATACTGTTCTCATGATAGTGAATAAGTCTCATGAGATCTGATGGTTTTATAAATGGGAGTTCCCCTGCACAAGCTCTCTTGCCTGATACCACGTAAGATAACTTTGCCCCTCATTCATCTTCAGAAATGATTTGGGGGCCTCCTTAGCTATGTGGAACTGTGACTCCATTAAACCTCTTTCCTGTATAAATTACCCAGTCTCAAGTATGTCTATTAGCAGCATAAGAACAGACTGATACAGTGAGAGAAGTTAAAAGGTCAGTTCACATGGGGCCTTGCAGGCTTCTAACTAGTGAATTTAATAGTACACCAGCCCACATGCATCCACTTGCCTCCACTGATTGGCATAAGGCCTGGAAATCCTTCTAAGCAATTAAGTAGGGGCATTAAAAACGGAACCTTTTCTACTACTACTATTTAACACATATAAACATGTGATGAACTGGGAGAGTCCCGAGAGGAACAATAGTGTCTGAAAGGACCAGAGGGAAGAATATTAAATAAAGTGAAAATGCTTACAATATAACATTAGAAGAAAAAAGGAAGATACCAAGCTATACACACAGTGTGACTGTGATTGCATTTAAAGAGAAAGGGAGGCAGAAAGAAAAAATTCTAGAAGGAAATATAAAAATGTATCAAAATGTTAAAACTGATCTTTAGATAGCAGGGTTACAAGTAACTTTTACTTTCTTTCAGGACTTTTTTGTGTTTTCTAACTTTCCTGCAACCAATATATTTTTATAATCATCACAGAAGTAACAAATGTCACTGTTTAATTACCATAATAGTTTCAGCTTGTATATTGCAAAAAAAAAAAAAGGAAAGGACTACTCACCAAGCAAAGAAATTTTAAATTTAGAAGTCATAGCCTTCTCAAAAATTATTGTATTAAAAAGATGGTAACCACATAGGAATTATAGTACTAATAAATATAGTTTATGTATTATTCTTAGAAATTTAAAAATTAGTGCTAGACAACTAGTAGAAATAATCCAATATTTGATAGTAGGAGTAAATTAAAGGCTACTAAAATACTAAAAGTGCCCTTTAGACTAACAATTATATTCATATTAAGTTAACTGTAGTTAAAAAACACATACCATCATCATTTTTGTCCAGACTATTAAATGCCAGCTTCATTTTCTTCTCATGGTCTTGAAGATACTGCATAAATTCTCTGAAGTCCAACACTGCATCATCGTTGGTATCTCCAGCCTTAAAAATTACCTACAAAAAAGAAGAAACTAATTGCACAGATGTACCATAAGTAAAGCCACTATACCATGCTAACATGTACACATTTCAAGTATCGAAACTGTGATTTCCATAAGCATCCATTATTCTAGGTTTTCAGTAACATCTGCAAGGCTCAGTATATTAAGTGATTTTAAAATTTGTGTAATAGTAGATTAAGTAGTCACAATGCCATTTCAAATAATTATAAATCTATTATTAGTAAGTATTTACCTGAAGTAAACAATTAATGCCAGCTACATCAAAGGGATAATGATACTTAGATACATAGTCTTTGCCATTGGAGACCTGAAAAATCTGTTAACTAAATGAGGTAAAGTAAGTGGAATTCCAGTATGTCCCTCAGCATAATGGTTTGAGACCTAGCCTTATAAAGTGTGAGGGTATATTCAAGTCTTATTGGAGCCTTTTGCTTTTTTAAATAAAAATTTATAACAGTTTTTTTATAGAACAAGGGAAACATTTATTTAAAATACTTAACTGTCTAATACTTATAGTAAAGGATTCTTACAAGGAAGAATAAATGATTTTATGATAAAATTAGTATAAGAAATATCCACATGGGGGATTTCTTGGTAGTGTAAAAACACCATACATCTGAAATGACCATTTGCATATAAGAGCTTCCAATGATGCTTCTGTGCACAATGATTAAAAAATTCAACACAAACAGAATCCAAAATATACAATTAATGCAAGCTATCCACAAATAGCCCAATAATCAATGATGAGGAAACACTGGAGCAGGATTAGTTCCACTGTGGCTGAAGTTACACATAGTAAGATTGACTTGTATCAATGGCTCTGAGATGGCCTTTATGAAGTCAGTACATAAAAGCTATTCTCTCCTTATCCAGTAAGCTTCACAGACTGTAAAACTCCACCAGTAATGCACTTTGATACTAGGGTCATTGCCAAAGCAACATGTAGTGTTTACAGCAGCCATGGCAAGTTGCTAAAGTCATCAGTGCCACTCAGTCCAGCATCTGTTTCCAAGAGGCTCATGATGGCAGCCATTGCTGCTTCATCATTACTGGGACTACTTGATCCTTGGTCATTGTCAATCATGTCTATACCTATGTGGGGGTTCTCACCAAGAATAGAAGGACTATCAGAATGTGGATAACCTGGGTTCTCCTGAGCCTGGCCTGATAGAGGCCACTGGAAGGAATGTCTGGAGTCCTTCCATTTAAAATCTTCTTGCCTCCTGGAGAAGAGGCATCAGTGGGAGGTGTACTCGTGATGTTCAATGGGCTGGAGCCACAGCTAGAAGGCGACAACCGTCTTATCCTGTGGATTTCCATGATTTCCTTAGCAATCATTTGGCCTATTTTTCCTGCCCCAGCCCGGGGTCCCCCTGGAATCCCCAGAACAGTAGGGTGAGTCCCCCTCTTGGGCCACCTTCTTCAGAGGGCAGCATGCTGTCCATGCTGTTTGGGGGATGCTGTGAGCTGAAGGTAGGTTGGGTCCTCACCTTCCAGGATGTTGGCTAAAACAACAGTGTTAGCTGAGGCAATGTATTCTATTTGCTTGGTCCAAGGCTTCATGAATCTGAGCCATCGACTCCATAGTGTGATGAAAGAACCATCTTTGATTTTAAATTTATAGTAATTAGTTGTAATCTTTTCTCTCATCTGTAAATCTTGCCTATGACATTCTGCAACATGTCCTATGTCATCTTGGTGAAAATATTCGTAACATGATGTGCCTAGAAGTTCTTGTGGTAAATATGCCAAAATAGCCATTGCCCTCTGGTCTACAAAAACAAACTTCCCATCTATTGCGTGCTGAGAAACATATTCCATAGATTTCACCCTGATTTCCCCCATTGACCGGTTGTGGAACTACAGGAGAATGCAGTCATCCAATTGTGACCAGGCAGCTGAGGTTACACCCCTCGTTGTCTGGTTGTCTGGCTTTGTCTTCATCCAGCCCCATCTTTGTGGGTGGCCAGCTTTTCAAATAGCCTGTGCTGTGGGTTGTGCAGAAACTTTTTTGATCTTTTTTCTTTGAGCAGGTAGAGGGGGAGTCTTTGTCTTCAACCCTTACCGAAGGCCTGTTACACTTCATCCTATACAAGAAAGAACGTCATGCTCCAGAACATGATTGAGATGGCCCAGGGGTTATATCTGTTTTAACTGGAAGTCCAGTTTTTGCATCTATGAGCTGCTCCTGGGGTGCGGTGTCCGAGGAGGAGAGTTGCTCCTTGACTTTGGCGATATCTTTAGGATACAGGTAGTCAAACAAACTCTGACCAATCAGATCATTCTGGCTGTAGCTGAGGATCTTGAAGACAGACTCTGAGACAAAGAGTATCTTCCCTCGGTCACATCCTACCACAAACGAAAATCCATCTGCTGCCCTGAGAATGAGGTGCTTCAATTTATCGTCTGATAGAAAAGTTGGTTTGTAGTTTGCTTCTGTATATGGATTGGTGGCACCTCTTAATGTTTTCATGTGCTGAACAGCCATCCTCAGCACAGTAAGTTTATCTAATTTCCTGAACATTGCATTGCATGTTGGTACCAAAGAGGCCAATTCATCTATAAAACTGTTCATTTTATCCTGACGCCACTTTTCAATCTGTGAGCTTCCCTTGCATTTTTTATTCTTTCTTGGCGTTCTGTGTATTTTAACCTTCCATGAGGGTCATCTTTGTCTGTGTCCATGCTTTCTATATTAATCATAGCATCTCGGAGTGGGCATCTTACCTCCAGCTATTGTGCTCCCCAAATTCAACATGTAATCAGTGAAGCTGCCTTTCCATTTGCAGTTGCAATCCACACCACTGGTACCAAGAGAGCTGGACAGCAGGTCAGTGGGGCCCCGGGACATGAAATCACTGATGGTTGAAGAAATGTTCATTCTCTGGTCTGCCACTGGATGATCTGAAGTTACAGCTCTTACACTGAAGATCCAGCTTGGGAAGAGTTAGGGGCCTCTGGACTTGTTGGTCACCTCAAAGTGATTTTCATGTTTTATAATTTCTTTTCAAGCAGTTAGCTTCTTCCAAAACCAATGAAGGCCTAGGATTCCACACTGGAAAAGTTAAGCTTGGGTCCAAACGTATGCACTCTAGCCAGCACCGCTGTGGTTCACAGGGAGCATCCGTGCCCACGCCAGCACTTGGATCCCACAGCGGCGGCAGCAGTGAGTCCGGTGCAGTTAAACAGACACCTCCGTCACTGACCTACTTCCTGCCTTCCAAAAGAGTAATAATATTTTTAATGCATATCATATATATTTTCAGGAAACTCCTACTTCTAGACCATGTCTTTTTCATCTTTGGGCCATCAATACCTAGCATAAAGTATGGCATACATAAGCCCTTAATACATTTTTATTGAATTAAAAAATAAACACTGTAAGCACCTGTCCATGTCTGACTAGGTGAGGTGCTAGGGATTAAAAGACAGGATGATACAGTCTCTGCCCTGAAGGAAGTTACAGACCAGTAGAAACCATGCATATAACCAAAGACAATGTGTTAGCTGACATATAGGGAATGTATTCAAGGTACAGTGAGGTTTGGGAAGATTCAGGAGAGTCTTTACAGAGGAAGAGTGCTTGAGCTGAGGCTTGCAAAGAAAAAATAGCGGGACAAATAAATGAGACAGGATATTCCAGGAATATGTGACACTATTTTCAAAGAGGCAGAATATATGATAATTACAAAAACATAATAGTAACAGCTAATATTTATTGAGCACTTCGAAGCTTTTTATATGAATGAATTCATTTAATCATCATAACAGTCCTTTGCCCAGTTTGCTAAGGAGAAAATGCAAGAGAAAAAAAGCAGAACATAAGGCAGGCAAGATAGAGATCATGAAAGATTTACATGACACAAAAAAGGATTTCAAATTAATTTTGCAGGAATTTCCCAATGAGTGGAGTACATATGGTGTACATGTGAAAATAGTTAAATAACACTAAATTACACTGTGAGGAAGTTATTCCTATTCCAATTTTCTTTCAATTCTCTGATTACATCATGGAGAACATATCAATTTTGTGCTAAAAAGCCTCAATACTGGCAACTTCTGAGAGAAAAAGTCAGATTATAAGCCTCAGGCTCACCTTCATCAGACAATATAGACAATCCCCAATTTACGACAGTTTGACTTATGTTTCTCAACTTTACATTGGGTTTCTTCGAGTATTAAATGCATTTTGACTTATAATATTTTAACTTATGATGGGTTTATCAGGACACAACCCACTGTAAGTTGAGGAGCAATCTGTATAAGATTAGCCAGAATGTAATAATACTAATTTGTTTTCAATTTGTTTATTTTATGCTTACTTGTAATCTACTCATTTTCCATTTATGGCAATGATAAGTTTTTATTTTAAAATAAATTTCTTAAGCATATCAGCAAGATGGTGGAATAGGAAATCTCATGCTCCACTTCCTGTCACAGAAAGTTCAACTAGCAACTATACACAGACCAGACTATCTTTTTATAAACTCCAATACTTGCCAACAAGCCTGAGATGTCTGTGTGGTCCAAAGAACTGAATGAAAACTGAATATAAGAATAAGAACAATTATCTGTCTTTGGCCATACCACCAGCCTCTCCGTAAGTCAACACAACATTAGACAAATGATTTTTCTGGGCCTAGAGTTGCTACAGGGGAAAGGAAGGCCAGAAACAGTCATCCAGCTTCCCTAGCATTTTGAGATTCTTCTCAGGAAGCCCACTCCAGTCTCATCTCATAGAGAACAATAAGGAAAATGGCATGGTTTGACCACTGGAGTCAGGTAGAAACAAAGAAAGGAGGCAGAGGTCATAGTACCAGCACCATGAATCTTGGTGGTATCTCTGTGTTCCTGCCAGCTGTGGAATCCAAAGAAACCAGCAAATTTCATAGCCCACAATGCTAAGCTAGTAACTTTCAGAAACACAGTGGGTAGCAGGTTGTGTCCCAAGACAGATAGTCTTCATGCCTAGCCTCAGAGGCTCCCAGTGACCCCAACCAGGCATGGAGATGCCCATCTCTACCCATTTCAAAGAAGCAAAGGGACAAGACCAGCTGCTTGATGATGTAAGTCAAGCAGCAGCTATAACCTACCAAAAGCCCATCCCATGGCTTCACCCTAACAGGGAAACAATCCTCAATCATGTTCTTTGAAGGAGCATTGCCCCTGGTCCCACCTATCATAAGCAGCAACTCTGCCTAAACTCAGAGGACAGCTTATGGTCCTGCACAACTAAAGAAACCAAATAGTGAAATTGTTTATTAAGGGAATATACTGTGATTGACCTGACCAGAAGATATCACAGTACTGCCTGATAGCAGAGCCCAGCCAGTAATCTCATCAGATGGTGCAGCCCAGCCAGTATCTGATACCAGATGTTGACGTCAGATGATATGAGAGCAAAAGCAGCATCCCAGCCAACTAGAGAACCCATAAGAAGCTCTGCCTGCTGGGGTCATCACCAGCTGGTCCTTCCAGAATCACAGGATGGACTAAATAGTGAAGATCTATTCCTGTCTCAAAACAAACTTAAAGAACAGAAGAGGGGCTGTTTTGCAAATGTGCAGATAAAAATGCAAGAACACAAGGATTACAAAAAAGCAAGGAATCATAACACCTACAAAAGAGACTGATAAAGTGCCAATGATAGACCCCCAAAGAAGAGGAGATCTATGAAATTACTGACAAATAATTTAAAATAATCCTCTAAAAGATCAATACAGGAGTATACAAATATAAATTTAATGAAATTTGGCAAAACAATGCACAAAGTGAGAAGCTCAACAATGAAATAAAAACGTTAAAAAGAATCAAGTAGAAATCCTAGAGATGAAGAGTACAATGACTGGACTGAAAAATTCAGTAAAAATTTTTAACAACAGGCTCGATCTTTCTTCTGATGGAATCAATGGGCCAGAAAATAGAAAATTTGAAATTATCCAGTCAGAGACGCAAAAAGACAAATACTGAAAAAGAATGAAGAAAACCTACAGGAACTATAGGGCACCATCAAAAGATCAAACCTTTGCGTAATAGGAATTACAGAAAGAGATAAAGGGCAAGAACACATATTTGAAGATACATTGCCTAAAGACTTCCTTAATCTAGGGATAGATGCCAACATCTAGGTATAGGAAACACAGGGATATTTAATCAAATTCAACTCAAAGAAGAGTTCACCAAGAAACACAATAATCAAATCACCAAAAATCAAAGACAACACATTCTGAGAGCAGCAAAAGATAAGAAACACATCATGTAAAAAGGAGTGCCAATACAACTATCAGTGAATTTCTCAGCAGAATCCCTAGAGGCCAGGAGACAGTGGGATGATAAATTGGCACATAAATTGAAATTATTTTGGAAAACAAAAGAGAGTGGGGATAGCTAAACATATAAGACAAAATAGACTTAAAGTCAAAAATTGTAAAAAGAGACAAAGTAAGACATTATGTAATGATACAGGATTCAATTCATCAAGAGAACAGAACAGCTGTAAATACGTAATTCCCCAATACCACACCATAATTTATAAAATATAGGATCTGGAGGGAGAGACAGATTGCAATATGGTAATACTTGGGAGCATCAATACTCAAGTTTGAACAATGGATATCTCATCTAGACAAAATATTAATAAGGAAATATTGGACTTGAACAACACTTTCAAACAAAGGAACTTAACAGACAAATATAAAACCTTTCATCCAATAGAAACAGAATACACATTCTTCTCAAGGGCACACAGAACATTTTCCAAGATAGATCATTAGGTCACAAAACAAGCCTCAGCAAATGTAAGAGGACTGAAATAGTTTCAAATCTCTTTTGACCACAATGCCATGAAACCAGAAGTAAATAGCAACAGGAATTTTGGAAAATTCACAGATATATGGAAATTAAACAAGATGCCCTGAACAACAAATGAGTCAATGAAGAAATTAAAATAAACATTTTTTAAATATCTTGAAACCAACTAAAATGGAAATACAATATACCAAAACCTGTGGGATATGGCAAAAGCAGTTCTAACAGTAAAATTTGCAGCAATAAATGCCTAGATTAAAGAAAAGAAGAAACATCTCAAGTAAATAACCTAATGTTACACCTAAAGGAACTAGAAAAAAAACAAGTTTGTTAGTGCAAAGTCAGCAAAAGAGAAGAAATATTAAAAATCAAAGCAGAAATAAATGAAAGACCAGCCAGGGTGGCTCACACCTATAATCCTAGCACTTTGGGAGGATAAGCGGGCAGATCACTTGAGATCAGGAGTGTGAGAACAGCCTGCCCAACATAGTAAAACCCTGTCTCTACTAAAAATACAAAAACTACCTAGTGTGGTGGCACACACCTCTCATCCCAGCTAGTCAGGAGGCTGAGGCAGGCAAATCACTTGAACCCAGGAGGTAGAGGTTGTACTGAGCTGAGATCACACCACTATCCACCACTTTCCCTCTGATGCATCACTAATTACTTTAAACCTGAGAGATTAAACTCTCCAAGCAAAAGGTAGAGATTAGCAGAATGAACAAGAAAACAGGATCCAACTATCTGCTGTTTACAAGAAACTCACTAAAGATCCAAGGACACAAATATGTTAAAAGGATAAAAAATATATTCCATGAAAATGGTAACCAAAAGAGACCAGTGATAACTATATTAATATGAGATAAAACAGACTTTAAATTTAAAAAATTATGCGACAAAGGACATTATATAATGATAAAAGTTTTGATACATCAAGAAGATACAGTAATACAAATGTTCTTTGCACATAATAACAGGCCATCAAAAGATGTGAAGCAAAAATTGGCAGAATAGAAGGGACTAGTAGTTAGTTCTATAGTATCAGTTGAATAATTCAATACCCCACACTGAACAATGAATAGAACAACCAGACTAAACATAAGTAAGGAAACAGAGAATTTAAACAACACAATAAACCATCTAGATCTAACAGGCATATACAGAATATACTATGCAACAGAAAAAAAAATACACACTCTTCTTGGGCACACAAGACATTCTCCAGGAAAGATCATATTCTAGGTCACAAAACAAGTCTTAATAAATTTTAAGAGTGAAATCATACCGAGTATCTTTTCTGATCACAGTGCAATGTAACTAGAAATCAATGACAAAATGAAAACTGAAAAATTCATAAATAGGTAGAATATGTAATATAGCACACTCTTGAAAAACCAAGTCAAAGAAAAAATAGAAAACAATATATATTTTTTTCCATTTATTTTATTGCATTGTAGGTTTTGGGGTACATGCGAAGAGCATGCAAGATTGTTGCATAGGTATACACGTGGCAGTGTGATTTGCTGCCTTCCTCCCCGTCACCTACATCTGGCATCTCTCCCCTTGCTATCTCTCCCCAACTCACCTCCCACCGTCCCTCCCCAATTCCCCCCAACTGACCCCAGTGTGTAGTGCTCCCCTCTCTGTGTCCATGTGTTCTCATTGTTCAACGCCTGCCTATAAGTGAGAACATGCGGTGTTTGATCTTCTGCTCTTCTGTCAGTTTGCTGAGAATGATGGTTTCCAGGTTCATCCATGTCCCTACAAAGGACACAAACTCATCGGAAAACAATATATTTAGACAAATGAAATCAAAAGTACAAGATACCAAAACTTATGAGATATGGCAAAAAGCTGACCTAGAGGAAAGTTTGCAGAGATAAATGCTTACATTTAAAAAAAGAAATAAGATCTCAAATCAGCAACTTAACTTTACAACTTAAGAAACTAAAAAAAGAAAGCAAATTAAACCCAAAACTAGCAGAAAAGCAAAAATAAAGATTACAACAGATATAGATAAATGAAAAAAGAAATATAATAGACAAGAACAACTAAATCACAAGTTAGTTCTTCAAAAAGATCAACAAAATTGGCAAAACTTTAGGTGGATGGACTAAGAAAAAAGAAAGAAACAAGACTCAAATTACTAATATCAGAAATCAAAGTGGGGACATTACTACTGATTCTATGGTTATAAAAAGGATTATAACAGAGTACTATATACTATATGCCAACAAATTGTATACCCTAGATAAAATGGAAAATTCCTAGAAACACAAAACCTACCAAGACTAAACTACAAAGAAATAGAAAATCTGAAGAGGTCTGTAACTAATGAGAAGGTTGAATCAGTAATCAAGAATATCCCAATTAAAAAAAAAAAAAAAAAAAGCCCGGGATCTGATAGCTTCACTGCTAAATTCTACAAAGCATTTACAAACTAACCCTAATCCTTCTCAAACATTTTCAAATAAAATTTTAAAATTTGATTCATCCTATGAGGCCAGCATTACCCCCAATACCAAAGCCATACAAAGACACTATAAGAAAATTACAGACCAATATCTCTCATGAACACTGATACAAGAATCCTCCAGAAAATGATAGCAAACTGAATTTATTAGATTTAAAAGGTTGTCCACCATGATCGAGTGATATTTATTCCTGGAATATAAGGATGGTTCAACATTTTAAAAAATCAATCAGTGTAATACATCACACTAACAGAATGATGGCAAAGAACATTAACATTGCAATCGATGCAGTAAAAGCATTTGACAAAAGTCAACACCCTTTCATGATAAAAGCCCTCAACAAACTAGGAACACAAGAAAACTATCCTCAATAGGATAAAAATCTTATGTGAAAAACCTACAATTAATATCATACACAATAGTGAAAGACTAAAAGATTTTCTCTAAGATTAGAAATAGGCAAGTATGCCCACTTTCACCACTTCTATTCAGAGTAGTACTGGAAGTTCTAGTCAGAGCAATTAGGTTAGAAAATGATAAAGCCATCCAATTTGGAAAGCAAGAAGTAAAATTATCCCTTTTTCAGATGATATGACTTTATATGTAGAAAACCCCAATGACTACACACACACACGCATGCATGTGTGCACGTGCGTGCACACACACACACACACAAAGTTAGAATAAACAAAGTCAGCAAAGTGGTAAGATGCAAAGTCAACATACAAAAATCAGTTGCATTTCTATACCCTAACAACAATCAATCCGAAAAGGAACTTAAGATAACAATGCCATTAAAGCACTAAAAGAATAAGGCACTTAGGAATCAACCTAACCAAGGAGGTAAAAGACTTATTTATGCAATGAAATAACACATTTCTGAAAGAAATTACAGAAAACATAAATAAATGGAAAGACATCCCATGTTCATAGACTGAAAGACTTAATATTGTTAAGCTGTCAATACTAACCAAAACAATTTACAGATTCAGCGCAATCCCTATCAAAATCCCAATTATGAATTTGCAGAAGTAGGAAAATCCATACTAAACTTCACATAGAATCTCAACGGACCCCAAATAGTCAAAACAATTCTAAAAAAGAAGAACAAAGCAGGGGGACTCACTTTTTATTTCAAAACTTACTAAAAAACAAGAGTAATTACAACAGAGTGCTACTAACATAAAGACAGACATATAGACCAATGGAATAGAGAGCCAAGAAATGAATTCCTATGCATATGTGGTCAAATAACTTTTGACAACAATACAAAGAACATTCATTTAAAAAAGGACAGTCGTCTTTTAAAAAAGTGAAGCTGGGAAAACTGAGTATCTACAGGCAAAAGAATAACATTGGACCCTTAATTAACACCATATTAAAAAATTAATTCAAAATGGATCCGTGACCTACATGTAACCCTTAAAATTATAAAACTCTTAGAGAAGGCAACATAGGGCAAAAGCTTCTTGACAATGGATTTGGCATTGATTTCTTAGATATGACATCAAAGGTACAGACAACCAAAACATGACAAATTGGACTTCATGAAAATTTAAAACTTTATGCATCAAAAGTAAAAAGGTGACTCATAAAATGGAAGTAAATATTTGCAAATCATATCTATAATAAGGGGTTTATATATGAACTATATAGAAAACTCCTAAAACTCATCAACAAAACCACAAATAACCTAATTTGAAAATGAGCAAAGAACTTGAACATTTCTCCAAAGAAGTTATGCAAATGGCTACTAAGCACATGAAAAGATGCTCAACATCACTATTTATTAGGGAAATGCACATCAAAACTATAATGAAATACCACTTGATACCAATAAAGGTGGCTATTACAAAAAAGAAACAGAAAATAACAAGTGTTGGTGAGGATATGGAGAAACTAGAACACTTTTGCACTGTTAGTGGAAATGTAAAATGATATAGCCACTGTGAAAACCAGTATGGCAGTTTCTCAAAAAATTAAGCATAGAATTACCATACAATTCAGTAATTCCACTTTTATGCATATATCCAAAAGAACTGAAAGTAGGGTCATGAAGAGGCATTTATACATCCATGTTCTTAGCAGCATTATTCACACAATACCTAAAACATGGAAATAGTCCAAGTGTCCATCAACAAATGAACGGATAAACAAATGTAGTATATGATAAAATATTATTCAGCCTTAAATGGGAAGGAAATTCTGAGACATACTACAACATGGATGAACTTGGAGAACATTATGCTAAGTGAAATAAGCCAATCACAAAAATACAAATACTATATGATTCTACTTGTATGAGGTACTTAGCATAGTCAAAATCATAGAGGCAGAGTAGAACAGTGTTTTCCAGGGGCTGAGGAGGGGAGAAGGAGCTATTGTTTGATGCAGTCCAGTGTTCTACCACTGACATATACCCACTGTTTAATGGATATAAAGTTCTAGTTTTGTAAGATGGAAAGAGTTCGGAAAAATAGTGGTAAGGCTGGGCACAGTGGCTCACACCTGTAATCCTAGCACTTTGGAAGGCGGTGGCAGGCAGATTGCTTGAGCCGTGTGGCAGGTTGATGCTGCAATGTGCAGTCATCGTGCTACTGCACTCCAGAATGGGTGACAGAGTGAGACCCTGTCTCAAAAAAAGAAAACAGGTGGTAGTGATAGTTGCACAACAATATAAATGTACTTAATACCATTGAACTACACATTCATAAATGGTTAAAGTGGTCAATTTTGTTATGTGTATTTTGCCACAAAAGAAAAATTAAAAAATAGAATTAACACATGATGAATATTAACAAGTTTCTATAAGACTCCATATATTTCTTAGCAAAAGATAAATACCCAAATAAAAGAATATGTAATGCTTACAAAATTCTTGAGACCTTTCTACTTACTTGCTGTTTTAAAGTTTCTATTAAAAAATAAGGCCAGCCAGGGCAACATAGCAAGACTTCATCTCTAAAAAATTAGCCAGGTGCAGTGGTGGGCACCTGTAATTCCAGAGACTCAGTAGGCTGAGGAAGGAGGATTGCTTGAGCCCAGGAGCCCGAGACTGCAATGAGCTATGATCACCTGGACAACAGGGTGAGACCTTATCTCTGAAAAAGAGGAAGGAAAAAAAAAAAAAGAGGGAAAGAGAGGGATGTGGCCAATAAACCTGATTCAAATAAGGTGACGGTTTCAAACGGGAGGGGAGATGTTTTGACCCTTCTACCATTGAAGCAAATACTTGTCTTACCTGCAAAACTGGCTTCCTGTATCTGGCTTGAAGACTAAAGAAGGAGTCCAGAAGGTTTGGACTTCTAAGAAGAAAAGAAAGAAGAAAGAAAGAAAAGAAAAGAAGAAAAGAAAAGAAAAGAAAAGGAAAAGAAAAGAAAAGAAAAGGAAAAGAAAAAGAAGGAAAGAAAGAAAGGAGAAAGAAAGGGAGGGAGGGGGGGAGGGAAGCAATGAAGGAAGGAAAGAGAGAAATCTCACAGACAAAGAGCT